>NC_045453.1:51217654-51266237 GCF_002776525.5 Piliocolobus tephrosceles | reverse complement strand
CTTTTTTTTTTTTTTATTTTTGACGGAGTTTCACACTTGTTGCCCAGGCTGGAGTGCAGTGGCGATCTCGGTTCACTGCAACCTCCGCCTCCTGGGTTCAAGCGATTCCCCTGCCTCAGCTTTCCGAATAGTTGGGACTGCAGGTGCTCACCACCACACCTGGCTAATTTTTGTATTTTTAGTAGAGACAAGATTTCACCATGTTGGGCAGGCTGATCTCGAACACCTGACCTTAGGTGATCTGCCAGCCTTGGCCTCCCAAAGTGCTGGGATTACAGTTGTGAGCCACCGTGCCTGGCCTATTTCTGACTTAAAGTATTATTTTTCCTTTTTTCCTTAGTGGAATAGTCTGACCAGTTTATGCCTATTATAATTTTTGAAGAATACTTAAGGAATAAGGCACTAAAGTGAATAATATGAGGTTGATGATGATTAAACTTAGAAAAGATATCTGCTCCTGCTCCTAAAATGCTTGCTGTATCTGAAGATCTGGAAGTGATAATGGTTTTGTCATATTAAATTAGATTTCCCTGTTCTTAGGAACAAAGTGCACCTAATAGAAACCTGATATAGCCTTACTTGCCCTTGCCCTCAAACCTGGTCCTTAATGCTGGAAATCTAAAGAGGAGAGTACACTTTAGTGGAAAGACAATTTGAAGATATTATTTGGGTTTATGATGAGTTTATTGAATAAGTTAGGGTCAGATGGTAAAAATCTTCTTTCACCCAGAAGCTGGTGTTTATGGAGCAAGTTGCTAAGAAGTTCTTTAATTGGCTGAGGAATTAATGTATTTGTTACTAAGATCTACGGGAAATATTTTTCCAAGTGTACATAGAATGATGTAAACTTGAAATATTTGCATTGATTATTTCTATTGCAGATAAAAAAAATAGCAGTAACAGCAGCAGTGACGGGAGCAACAGTAGGAGGGTGACCATAAAATTCATTTGCACAAATTGGGATATTTTTGAAAATGAAAGTAGATGCTACCCATAATGAAGGGCAGGGCAGCCAGTTTAAACCAGAACATTTAATAACCGTAAGTAAGAGTAGTAATAGTAGAAGTGTAGTGATAATGCATAATTCCATAATCCAATTGGTTCAGTCCAATAAGGATGATAGTCTCTCTCTCACACACACACGTGCACATACACACACATGCATATGCATACATGGGCATGCACACTCACGCAAACATACACACTCCAGTGTCTAAAAGAAATTTGGTTATTTACAATAGCCAAGACATGGAATCCACCTAAGTGTCCATCAACAGATGAATGGATAAAGAAAATGTGATATTTATAATAACATTCCAGTGTGTGTATATATAGTACTCAGTCTTTAAAAAAGGAGATTTGTCATTTGTCACAACATGGATGAACCTGGAGGACATTATGCTAAGGTAAATAAATTAGGCACAGAAAGACAAATGCTCTATGATCTCACTTATATAATCATCCCTCAGTATCAATGGAAGATTGGTTCCAGAATGTCCTGCAAATGCCAAAATCCATGGATGCTCAAGTCCCTTATATAAAAATGGTGTAGTATTTGCACATAACCTATACATCCTCTCGTATACCTTAAGTAATCACTAGATTTCTTATAATACTTAATAGAATGTAAATGTTACATAAGTAGTTGTTTTACTGTATTGTTCAGGGACTAATACAAGACAAAAAAGTCTGAACATAGTACGGATACAGCCATCCTTTTTTCCAAATATTTTCAATTTGTGGTTGGTTGAATCCATGGATGTGGAACTCATGGGTACAGAGGGCTGACTGTATATCTAATAGAAAGCAGTTGAAGTCATAGAAACAGAGAGTCGAATGGTGGTTTCTGTCTTGTTTTTCTAAGACCAGCCGAGCGGGCGCAAAAGAACCAGCGGGTAGGCAAGTGTAACAGCAAAACTGCACGTTTATTTTGGTAACCTAAGGTGTGCGGGAGAAGTCTGTCGGCCTCCGGCAAAGGAGGCCGGCAGAGTCGCCCCGCGGTGGGGCTCTCGGACAGACTTCCCACAGGAGTGGGGCTGCAAGAAGGCCGCGCGGCTCAATGGCGGAGAGCAGCTCCTCCAGGAGTGGGAGGGCAATAGGTGGGGCACGGGCGCGTCGGGGGGCGTTCCGCAGGTGCGACCAGGTAAATCCTGGTCTCTTCGGATTGACGTCACCCGGCGCATGCCCAGTTGATCTACACCTTCCCGGGCGCTGGCTGCATTTCCGCGCGCGGGAAGAGTTGGGGGTGGGGATGAAGAACCCTGAAGTGCACCATCTTGCCTCCGTTCGTCCAAACAGTTTCCAGTGGGGGTAAGATGCGGGGGTGGGGAATCAGGAGCTGCTGGTCAAAAGGTGCAGTTTCAATTGTGCAGAATGAATGAGTTCTGCGGCTCTAATGTACAGCGTGGTGACTATGGTTAACAATACAATATTGTATACATGAAATTTACTGAGAGAGTAGATCTTGACTGTTCCCACCACACACACAAACAAAGGTAACTATGTGAAGTGATGGATGTATTAATTAGCTTGCGTGTGGTGATCACTTCACAATGCATACATATATCAAAACATCAGGTCCTACACTGTACATGTATACAATTTTTATTTGTCAATTGGACCTCAATAAAGCTGAAAAAACAAAAATCTGGAAATAATCCAGTTCTTTACTTAACATTTCTTGAATTCCATGAAGAACAACAACAACAACAAAATACTAGGAGAACATAACTTCAAATCTCCTTTTTCCTTTCAACAAACTTCAACAAATTTCCTCACATGCCAGACCAGCTCCTTTCTCCTCAGGACCTCTTATTTAAAGTTCCTAAATCTGTCTTGGCCTGTACCCTTCTTTTTGTGTTTTTCCCTCTGCTTCATTTGTGTTTATTCTGCAATACACAAGCCCCAAAAGTCTAGTCTGGTTAGTCCAGACCCTTCTGGGGGAACCAGAGGAGAAGAAGAAACTAAGCTGGCAAAGTGTAATCCTCTTAGCGGGCAAGTAGTGGGCAAATCTGTTACTAGTCATCTATTAATAGTCTTAGTTGTGTACCAGTAGCTTATATTAATAGAGAATCTTTTATGTGCCCAGTGCTGTGATAAAATTAAAACGCTCACCTAAATCTCACAATGACCATTGGAATGGATGCTCTTGATAGCTCCATTTTGCAGGGGAGAAGACTGAGGCTTGCTAAGGTAGGAGAGTTGGTCCAGGGATGGAGTCAGGACATAAATCTGGCAGTTTTTTAAGGAGCTGATGCTCTTAGATAGCATGTTCACAGCAAAACTTTGACCTGTTTTCAGTGGGATTGCTTAATGGTAATAAAATCCTTACTCTAAATGCTCTATAATAAACATGCCCAGCTTTAAGTACACGGTGATCCTAGTAAATGTTCTTTCTGACTTTGAAAATCACTCTGGTGTGAATGGGATATCTAGAAGAGGTCTTTCTGATAAATGAGCTTAATATGAAAATAAATGCATATGAATTCAGGTTCTTTGGAATACTTATACAAAAGTGAACAGAACACACAGTGAGAACGGGCTATTTTTCATTAAGTTGGAAGGGGCTGTCATTGGCTGAGTTTAGCTGCTTTTGCCAGAAAGACATCAACCATTTTTAATATTCAGACTATTTTTTATGACTGCCTGAAGGATATCAGATGAGCTGTCTGTTGTAAATCAATAATAATTTGCTCTGGAGTAATGAGGAACTAAAACTGTTTCTAATAAATCTCCAAATACTTAGCATACTTTAAAAACCAATCATTTCATGAGAATTAGATTTTTTTCTCTGTCCTTAAGAAAGAGCTGAGGGTGGAGGGAGAAAGAAACACTCACTAGCCAAACATTTTGGAACAGAGAAATGTGAAAACAGTGAATGAAGGCATATGAATTCCAAGGCTTTGTTTTGTAATCTCACCTGTTCAGAGGCACGCTCTGTGGTGCAAATTGGTACAACTTAAAGCACATCAGATGCCACTGTGCAGTTTCTTTAGAAAAGCTCATTGGCTATTTAATGTTTGATCATAGGCTTCAGTATCAACTAAGTAACTAGAATATATTGAAAATAGCTGAATTCTAGTCAAATCATAGCCTCTGCCTCCTGGCAGTGCTCTGTAATGATTGGGTAACTGGAGCATGTCTTGGAATGTGGATGGATGGGTCCCACTGTCTGTCTAGTCTTTTTTTGGTATTTAGAATGCATCATGGGAAAAGAAAAATGTAAGCTCAATCCATCCATTAATTTGATACTGTTATAAGTATATTTTTCCTGGGGACTTTCTTATGAAATTGGAAGGGGAAAAGAAATCCACTGGGGAGGGGAGAAGGAGAGAAATATTTTTTTCTCTAACTGTGTCTGCGTGATTCTGAAGATATGCCAAAATTTTAAGAGTAATCTAGTGGTTAATAAACTGCTGTAGTTGCTATTCGTCAGACAAAGGAAAGCAAATGATTACTTGTGGAATCCCTGCCCCCAAAACTCAGGCTTATTTTGTGGAAGGAATGAAAATAGTAAAGAATATTGTGGCGGGACAATGGTGTCCTCTGAGCCGGGTTTCCTGTCTCTAACAGAGCTTTCCCTTTAGCGAGTTGCAGTGAATGTAACAATTTCAGTTTCTGGGTATTCTAATGCAGAGAAAGCATTCTCCATTCTATTTTATCCCACAGTAGACAAAATGTGTTCATTTATTGGTTACTTTGTAAAATGGAGTGATTTTTGAAGGAGGAGAAAAGGCTTAATCTCAGTAATACGATTCTGTATAATAAAGTCAGTTAAGTCTCTGTGGGAAAGATCTGACCCTACTTTTGCTCTTACTTCATCCTTGGGTTTATATTACTAGACAACAATATTTCTCTGATAGCTTGATGTGGTAATGTGCCTGAGGTCTGTGCAATACAAGGTGTGCAAAAGTGATGGGTGGTACTTCCAGGACTGGCTTATAAAACCCTTTCATGTGCCATATCCTTTCCCGTCTGGCTGAATCATGAGGGCCCTTAAGACCTAGGAGAGGACAGACTCACAATCGGAAGGTGCCCAAGACCCTGGATGATCACATGGAAGCCTACTCTACCAGAAAAGTCCATTACTGGCCAGTGACAGGCATGGTAATTAAAGCATTATCATGTTAAGCCCCTGAGATTTAGGGATTGCTTTTCATAGCAGCTAGTCTTACTTTATTAATACTGGATTGGTTTGTGTCATGACTAGGGTGATGGCCTTGTTTGATGATGGTGATCCTGTTCTCTACATGAGGTTGTCTAGATTCTGGTCCTGGCCTCTGCCAGTTAGTTTTTCAGCAACAAAATGCAGAGTTTACACCAAAGTCTTTAAGATTAGTTAGAGTTTTTTTGGTTGACAGAAACTCTGACAAACTTAAGACAAAGGAATTTGTTGTGAGGACACAGGTGGCTCATGGTATGAAAGATGCTGTTAGAGAACCAGGCTCAGAGAGGGCAAGAATTAGGGAAGATCCAGAAATCCAGGAAAGAAGAAATACTTAAAAATCTTGTCATGGGCTGCCTCTGGTATTTATCATAAGTATTTTCTATTCTTAACTTTTGGTTAAATTTTGCTATGTAAAAAAAAACTTTGTAGCTTAATACCACTATCTTTTCATAGCTCATCGTTTTGTAGGTTGAAAATTTGGGCTGGACTTAGCTGAAGTTTTCTATAGATCTGGGCCAGACCAAGCCAGGCTCACTCATGCATCTGCTATCGTCTGCCAGGTCAGTGACAGCTGGTCCGTCTAAAATGGCCCAACTGGATGGTTTGTTTTTGCTCCATGTGGTCTCTCAACTTCCATGAGGTGAGCAAGGGCTTGTTCACACAACAAGTGGGCAGGGATCCAAGAGGGCTGTAGAAGTGTGCAAGGTCTCATGAGGCCCATGCTCAGAACCTTCACAATGTCACTTCTGCTATATTCTTTCGACAAAAGCAAAATACAAGGCCAGCCCAGATTTAAAGAGTGGGAACCCCACCTCTTGATGAGAGGAGCTGCCAGATTCATATTGCAAAGTGGAATAGATGTGGGGTTGTGGTGGAGAAGAATGGTGGCCATTTTTGCAATTCATCAAACCTTGCTTGGATCATAGGTTTACTCCTTGAGTAGGGGCGGGCTGACCAGTTTCATACTCCTCCTAAGAGTGAGCTAAATGTGGGAGAAATTAGATCCCAAAAGGAAATTAGAATAAAGGGGGAGATGTTCTGAGTGAGGTAGGTAGATCTGGTTTTGAAACCCACCTCCATTATCTAGATGTGAGACCTCAGCAAAACACAGAAACTCTTAGGGCTGCTTTCTCATTTCCTTGGCGGCTGAAGTAATATTTACTAACAAAGTCATGAGAATTAGAGATTATAAAAGGAAGGGACACATACCACGTTTATATATAAGTGGCATCCACTAACTTCTCAAGTTTTCACCTCGAATTGACACAAGGAAATGAAGGGAGATGTGTCTGTTCTAGACAGTTTTTCTGAAAATAAGGCAGGATAACTTTTACACTAAGGCCCAACCCACTTTTGCTTTCACAGAATTTAGAAGCATTGGTCATTAAGATCTGTCTTTACCATTCTCAGGAATTAGGTTTGCTCCAGGGTCGTTTCAGTGGCCACATTGTATCCGTAAGCTTTGTCCTTCCTTATTGGTTGTGTAGCAGGGCTGTCATTCTGATTGACTGGAGCCCATGCTGCAATGGTTGTTAAATATTGTGAATATCCCCACGGCTGTATCTAAGGAACACCCCCCAACCTTAACAGATTTTTTTTTTCTTCTTCTGGGAAATACTGTGGCTTTATGGAACCTGAGGTAGCATTTGTCTCCGAAGGTGTTTGACAAATGTGTGTCGAATGAACATTGGAGAGTGAATGAATAGGTAAATGAATGATTTGGTATAATGTCTTGGTTTCCTGGTGACAGCTTTTAAAAAAAGAAATGTCTTAATTAAGTGCAGACAATAATCTATCTTGGAAAGCTACTAGAAGAGATATTTCAGGGATAGAATTGCAGATGTAAACTATAACAAAACTGCCTGTTTGCTTTATTTCTCTTTCTTCAGCCTGTTTATCTTTTCAGTCTCAACTAGCTCTTGAAATAAATAATACCAGGGTTTGCCATCTGGGGTGGAAAGCTGAATTTTATTAATTTGTTCTAAAACTAGCTGTTTTGAGCTTTGGGGATTACATACAGGGAGTGTATCTCCTTGTCTTTAAAGCTGAGATTTGGTGTACAGATGGATGGTGGCTTTGCCAGTGGAATCCCAAAGTGCATTAGGAATATAGTTGGGGATTAAAGCAGCATGACTGAGATACTACACTCAGGGCCCCCATGGCCCCCACCCACACTCTTGCCATCGCACCCAGCGCCCCCTTGCTTTTTGAGTGTCAAAAGTGAATTTTTCACCCTCTCTGCCATATTTTTCCACACTAGAGGGCTCTGGGTAACTATAGCCAGTTTGTCCAGTTTGTGCAGTGTCCTCTGCTATCCACTTGGAATCTAAAAGATCATAGGAAGAGGACAGAGAATGATTAGCAAAGGCCCTTGTGAAGCAACTGAGTTTTCATCAGGACATAGCAGATGCTGTGTGCAAAAAGGATCCCATTTGGAATACCAGGATGATAGATACACACACTGCTTGACTTTCATAGGGAAACCTCCAAGGCACTAACTGGGAAGGGGCACAAAGGTAGAGTGAACATATCAACTGGATGTACTAGTTTGTCTGGGACATTCAGGTCTACATCTTTTGTCTTGTTATCTATCCATATTAGCATTTGTCCAAGATATTTCTCCTTAAGTGAAAAATTCTTATCAGTATTTGTGTTAAAATAATCTGGGATAGACTTGGAAGACTTCTGCATTGTGCTTTCACGTCTCTCATGACCTTGCCTAAAAGTGAGTGAGATGCACATGGAATAAACAGAGTTTTCGTTTCAACAAGTGACCAGATCTGAAAAGAAACAGAGATGACCCATTTTTCTCTTCCTAACTCTTTCCAGATGCATCAAAATCAACATATCCTTTTCAAGGGCAGCATGCATAGTATATAGTCAGGCAGGAGTAGCTACTGTTGGGTAACTTTTTCTGCATATGGTGGTGGGAGAGGAACTCAAGGCTCTGGCCCTATCGGACATTCAGTTTCCAGCCAGTTATACCATGGTCCCGAGGCAGGCTGTATGATGCTCGCAAGGCATACTTCAAAGAGATTAGTTAAGGTGGCTCCATTAATGGGCTGAATGTTTTTTTCCTCACCTAGCTCACGGAATTTAAGTAAAGGTTTTAGAAGTTCATTCTGACGAAGACAAACTATATTTTTATAAATGAGTTTCTTGCTCAAAATCAGTTGGGAATATTTAAATCAAAGTATTCAATGGACGAAGTGTCAAGAAGTCAGCAGTTGAAACTTGTAGGTACCTACGATTGTTGACAACAAAGCTTCAGACAGCAAGGTATTCAAATTTATGTCTACACACTATACATATTAAGCAGTGAAAGCTCAAATGGCATGTACAATTTCCATTTGAAAGTCTATAATTACGCTATGGAAAAACTCAACTTGTGGTAAGAAACTGTTGATAGAGCTCCTATTTTTAACTGAATAAAATTGCATTCCATATACTGAAATGAAATAAAATTGAGAAGGTCTGTGATTCTGTAACATTTATGTTTAGCAAAACATTCAAAAGTATCATAAAAATTTTTTTGATAAGTTTTGCTTGTAAAATATTTGCCAAATATAAGCACTCTGAGGACAAGCAAAAAGTCAGTACATGTAAAAATATTTTGGAGCTGAAACCTTTTTAAATTTTAGTAAAGAATAATAGCATTGCTATGGATTGAGTTGTGTGTTCCCCAGATTTATATTTTGAAGCTCTACCCCACAGTGTCACCGTTATTAAGAGACAGAACTTTTCGGAGGTAATAAAAGCTAAATGAGGTCATAAGAGTGGAGTTCTGACTCAAAGGAAGGGAGCTTTCTCTTCTTCTCTCCCTTTGGACACAGCAAGAAGTGGCTGTCTATAAAGCAGAAAGAGAGCCCTCATGAGTAACTGAATCTGCTAGCACCTTGATCTTGTCTCTAGAATTATAAGAAATAATATCCAATCTGTGGTATTTTGTTATATAAACTTGAGCAGACTTGTACAATATTCATTTAGCAAAACTTACTGTGAACTTAGTAGGTATCGCAGCCAATGTCAAGGGATATTTTTTCTTTAAAACAATAGAGAAATTCACATACTTTAATCATCTGATTTTGAAAAGATCTCAGGTATTTTATAAAAATAAGAAAAATAATAAAATAATATTGAAGACATATTAAAATACCAGTAATATAGTATGAGACCCGTGTGGCTAAAAAAACCCCAATTAATGTACATAAATACATACCAAGAAAAACTGTTTTGCTTATGTTATTTATAATGTTCATATAATGAACATTGTATTTAAAGTAACTTTAATATAGGTGGATATATTCTATGTTGATTAAAAAGTATTACTTTTCAAAAATAGTTTTGACCAGAACTATTTTATAGATCCACTAACAAATAAAAATCAATACATTAATTTTTTTTAATTTCAAAATATCATTTAGATTTATTACCACTCTTTTTTTTATTATTATTATACTTTAAGTTCTAGGGTACATGTGCATAACGTGCAGGTTTGTTACATATGTATACTTGTGCCATGTTGGTGTGCTGCACCCATCAACTCGTCAGCACCCATCAACTTGTCATTTACATCAGGCATAACTCCCAATGCAATCCCTCCCCCCTCCCCTCCCCATGATAGGCCCCGGTGTGTGATGTTCCCCATCCCGAGTCCAGGTGATCTCATTGTTCAGTTCCCACCTATGAGTGAGAACATGCGGTGTCTGGTTTTCTGTTCTTGCGATAGTTTGCTGAGAATGATGGTTTCCAGCTGCATCCATGTCCCTACAAAGGACACAAACTCATCCTTTTTTATGGCTGCATAGTATTCCATGGTGTATATGTGCCACATTTTCTTAATCCAGTCTGTCACCTTGTTTCTCTCTTAAAACTGTTCTAGGTTGGACCGTATATTATGGGAGCACCTTTTGCAAGAATGAAATATTCAGTCTGGGTAAGGCATTTTCACTGAAGCTTGTAGCTGTTCATTTAGTTATTTAAATCAGGTTGATAGATGTAAAGTGAGCTCCTTCTACTCACCTGAAGCAGAAACAGTGCTAGGTGATACCTCAGATCTCTGGGGACCTGAGAAGACTCCAAACCTCAGCATTCCTTGAAATAGGTAACAATGTGTAACAGCATTCTAGGCAATGTCACATATTTTACATCCAGGACTGACCCCTAAAACATTCTGCATGATCCTTCCACATTCTTTTTTTCCTTTTCTACTGGATGGATGGGAATAATTCAGCTTGGGATTTGGAGGCCCTAAAAGGCAGTATAGCCAATTGACAGGTGATCGCAGGTACCTGCATGAGTGCAGGCAGGTTCTTCCTGCAGACGTGCATTGAGCTATATAACATGGGCAGTAAGTAACTCTACTTTGTGTTAAGCCACTATGATGTGGGGCTGTTTGTTACAACCGCGAGGATTGCTGTACTTGATTAATGCACCATGCAATATTCTCCCAGGCTTAGTTTCTCTGCTTGATTGGCTCTCTTCATGTTCAATTCCTATATGACTTGGTGACACTTTGGTTGAAAGATTTCCAAGGACTGAAGAATATGTTTATTATCAAACCAACTGATTATGAAAATAATTTGTATCTTTAAGGTATGTGAAGGAGTAGGTATACATTTGTGCTTTGGGCCAATTTTATGTCTTTATAATAAAAATACATTAAATAAGCAAATAACATTAATAATTAATAATACCTACCATATAGTGATTTGTAAAGCATATATTGATATGTAAAACACTGTGCTAAGTACACAAATATAAGCACAACCCTCATAGCAATGCTTTGAGGTGAATGCTTTATTAACTCCATTTTACGGATGAGGACACTGAGGCTTAAAGAGCTTAAATAACTTACTAAAAGTTACATCTGTGGAAATGGTGGAATGGAGATTGGAGTGAAAGTGTACTAGGCTCCAAAACTTGGGCTCTCAATCACTTTATTAACTATAATAGAGACATGAATTCTCAGTCTTTAAATCTCTTAAGTCTCACTATGATTCATGCCGATAATTATGAGTGATGATTGACATTTCTGCATCCTCACTCACTACTGCTCTGTGCTCTATGCTGAATGTGAGATAGCTTATTAAAAGTCTTCACAATCATCATATGAGATGGCAAATTACTGTCTGTTATGTGTATGCCCAGTGTATCTAGGAGTTACAGTAAGCACTCCATAAATATAAATCAATCTCCAGCTAACAGAAGAGAAAGCTGCAATTCAGAGACTAAATTACTGACCATAGCACCTGTGGGAACGTTCTTTTAAAAAAAGTGCTTTGGGTATCATAAGTCTTTCCATTTCAGTTTGCACACATTGCATCCCTTCTCTTCTAAAGAAAACAAATGGAAAAGGGGGAAAGTAGTGTGACTTCTCTAGGTTAAAGTGACCCCTAAGTTAAAGAGGAATGAAGAGATTTACTTTTCCTAAGCTGAGAGTTCCCATTGAGAGCTCTGTCTCCCCACTTCCCACCTCCAACACATATACACACACCCCTTTGTATTACTTTAACACTTTGCGAATTAACAGAGAACCCAATTTTGCTAAAGTCGAGGTGGCACAATTTAGCTTCCTGAGACTGGTGATAGTCAGCCTTCACATTAACTTTGAGCAGGGAGGGAAAAAGCAGCAGACACGAGGACTGAGAGGCTCTAGCTACATAGTCTGGCTCCGGCTTCTTTACCATGAAAAATGATGGGAAAAAGAAAAAGAAAAAGAAGCAGAAAAACAAAACCCGAGACAGAAGGTAGGAGGA
Source organism: Piliocolobus tephrosceles (assembly GCF_002776525.5). NCBI lineage: Eukaryota > Metazoa > Chordata > Mammalia > Primates > Cercopithecidae > Piliocolobus > Piliocolobus tephrosceles. The sequence continues at coordinate 51,254,312 of NC_045453.1, read as the reverse complement.
GACACTGGGGCAGCTCCAGCTTTCAGCAAGCCGGCTCTGTTCCACTTCCTTTTGATTGTCCAGGAAAGCTAAGAAAAGTAAAAACAAGGCTGTGTCTCCGTGGAAGCAGCCCTGTGGAAACGTTATGTTAAACAATTGGCCTGTGGGTCAATTGTGAAGGGCGTTAATGTGCGAGACCCCGATAAAGAGATTTGCACGAATGGCCACAAAGCATTTCATATTTAAATATGGATCCAAGTTTGTTCTGCACAACAGTATAAATATAACTAAGGTGGGGTGGAGAAGGAGATTTGGAAATCAGCCGATTTGAAGGAAGCCAACACAAACACTCCAACAAATGCAGCATTTCGCACAGCCTTTGTGCTCATTGCTTGTTGTTGGCATGAACTCATAAAAACAGAAAAAGGCCGTGAAGCGTAGTGGTTGAGATATTGCATGCCCCGGTGGTAATGAAATACACTGTTTATCTGAAAACAACCTTCTTGTCAGCGTGCATTGCATTTCCTGAAGGTGATAGTCTTATTTTATTTTGTTTCTTGATGGTAGTAAAAGTCTAGAAAAACACACAATTTTTCAGAAGGGCCTTAATTTATTTTCTGTGGTTATCTCATTGTGAGATAAGTAAGAGGAATGTAAGTTCCCAGTCTTGAAAACTTTTTAAAAACTAGGTGTTTAATATAAGGGAATATATTTTAGCCTCTTTAGCAAATTCATACTGCATGAAAGGGTATTCCATAATAGACTAAGCAGGCCATATAAAATTAGTAAAGTTGGATGTGGTGCCTGAAAATATTTGGCAGAATTCCCTGGAAAGCCACATGTGAACATTTTTAATATATATTATGAGGCAGAAAAGAATAATTATCTTCTATTGAAGTTCCCAGTGAGAGAAATGTATTTGTACAGTCCTTTCAAAGGAAACCCTCCGTGTTGCCAAATTGTTGTGTTTGGGATGGTGGCCTCTCTGCTGTGGCTTGTGGCTTGCTTCTCATAGAAAAAGCAGACATTACTCTGCTATTTCATGTGACTGCTACCTTGAGCAAGGTGTTTTTGCCAAGGGCTTTGGAACATTGGCTGAGAAATTTCCAGAACAAATACTTTTGAACCCTATGGGTGTGATACTGTGGAGAGGTCGGGCATCAAAACTACCTTGAGTGACTGTTCTCGACTTTGTTTCTAACCTGGGTTCTTGGTTTGGGATAAATTGCACCTCTCTCCTTTCTTTACTTCCTTCTCTGGAGAGGGTCACCTTTCACTCAGGGCACTCGTATATGTCTAAAACATTGCATTTTTGAGGCCAGCCTGTGTTTTAGTGTGGGTTGCCACAAACACAGATCCTGATAATAATTTGGTGTAAGAAGATTATTTAGAAGTGGATCCCAGGAAGCATATTGAGGGAGTGGGAAAAGTGAGAGAGCAAATAGAGAAAGCCAATGAAGGGTTGCAAAGAAACACACTGACTCCTTAGGGCTCAGTCCTGCTGGACCCTTCTGGGCCACTGTGCAAAACACAACTGAAAATTAGCCATTGTGGGATAGAGCAGCTCAGGCATTTAGCCACCAACTCTGGTCCCTCTTGTGTAGAGGGCTGCTCCTGAGTTGTTAACCTTCTAGCTGAGACTTTTCAACCTGCCTTGGGTTGATAGAGTATCCTCCCACAGCCTGAGACCAGCCTTGGACATAGTAAGACAGAGAGAAATGGTCAATCTGAACAGGAACTCTTTGTAGGCTCTCTTGGCCATGTGAGTTTTGGTAGGAATCGGGAGACGTCACATACAACCACCTTCTCTGACAGTTAAGGCAGGCTCCTGGCCAAGGCCAAAGCCCTTATTTTGGATAAGCAGCCAATATTTTTTCACTTTTTTCCTTTCCTTCATGTAACTCTTCCTAGTGTTTTGGAATAACTAGGTAACTGTAGCCTTTAATTTCCTTAATTTCTAAGAGAAGTAATAATTATAGAATTTATCATTTATTGAGTGCTCACTCTATGTCAAATGCATTGATTTATTTAATTCTTACAGCAACCCTATGATATAGGCATTGTTATCTGGGTTTTGCCAACAAGAAAACAGGCTCAGGAAGGTTACATTTCCCAAAGGACAGGGTCAGGATTTAAACCCAGGTTTATCTCAATTCAAAGTCCAAGATTTAACTATGAAAACTCTACATTGCCACCATCAAATTGGGATAAGCTATATCTTCCAGCTAGATACAGGAGCTTTTGGGTGGGTATAGTGACTGATATGGTAGCCAGTCTCCAAGATGGTCTTCAGTGGTCCTAATCTCCTGATACTCCAATCATTGTACAATCCTTTCTTACAGTACAAGGCTGGCTTGAGTGATCAATAGAATACTGTAGAGGCAACATGTGACTTCTGAGGAAGCATTTTAGCCTCTTGGTTTGTTCATGCTGTAGAAGCCAGCTGCCATGTCAAGAGGATGCTCAAACAGCCCTGTGGAAAGGCCCGTATGGTAAGGATCTAGGGACTCCTGCCAGCCCCAGCACTAACATGCCAACAATGCAGGGAGTTACCTGTAAGTAAATTCTCCAGCTCCCAGCCAAATCTTTAGATGACTGTATTTCCAGGTAACATCTACAAAACATTGCTGAGAGAAATTAAGAAAGATCTGAACAAATGGTAATATATACCACATTTATGGTTTTGGAAGACTCAATAATGTAAAATATCTATTATATGTTCCCCAAATTGTTCTGTTTTAATCAGAATACCACCAGGCTCTTCCCTAGAAATTTAAAAACTAATATTTGGGTGGAAAAGCAAAAGACCTAGAATAGCCAAAAGAATCCTGACGAGGAACAAAATTGTAGAACTTTCCCTATTGATTTCAAAATTTATTCTGAAGTTACATTAAGTGACATTGTAGTATTGTTGCAAAGGCAGGCATGCCAATCAACTGAACAGAATAGAGAGTCTAGAAATGGGCCCATGCATATATGGTCAATTGATTTTTGACAAAGTGATTACATAATTTAGTGGAGAAAGAATAGATCTTACAACAAAGTCTTCTGGAACAACTGAATATCTTCAAAGAAAAAAATCTCATCTCACGACATATATAACAACTAACTCAAATTGGATTCTAGACCTAAACATAAAAGCTAAAAATGTAAAACTAAACATATAAGCTAAAAATATAAAACTTCTGCAAGGAGCTATGGGAGAAAGTCTTCACAACAATGGGATGGCCAAAGATTTCTTCGACATAACTCAAAAGCACTAATTTTAAAAGAAAAAAATGATTACATGTATGAGATCAAAACTAAAACCTCTGCTTTTCAAAATATATTATTAAGAAAATGCATCGTATACACGTCTTAAGAGAAAACATTTGCAATGATATGTCTGATGAAGGACTTTTATCAAAATATATAAATAACCCTTAAATTCAATAATAAAATGACAGACAACCCAATACAAAAATAGACACTTCAAAAAAGAGATTATATGAGTGGTTAACATAAGGGACCAAATATCTATGTCCTTCAAAAATTTATATGTTGAAGCCCTAACCCTCAGTGTGACTGTATTTGGAGATGGCGCTCTTAGGAGGTAATTAGGATTAGACAAGGTCATGAGGGTAGGGCCTTGGTTTGATGGGACAAACCCTTATAACAGGAAGCATTAGAGAGCTCTCTTTTCTCTCTCTCTCTCTCTCTCTCTCTCGTATGTGAAGACACAGCAAGAGAGTGGCTAACTGCACACGAGGAAGAAACCTTCACCAGATCTCAACCATGCTAGTACCCTGATCCAGACATTCAGCCTTCAGAACTGTAAAAACGTAAAATAAAATTCTGTTGTTTGAGCCATCCAGCCTATGGTATTCTGTTATGGCCGCCCAAGCTGATTAATTTAGCCAGTAAGCCCATGAAAAGATGGTCAGTGTTATTAGTCATGAAGGAAATGCAAATTAAAAACATAATGAGATATCAATATATAAACATCAGAATAGCAAATTTAAAAAAATTGGCAATACCAAGCTTCAACGTGGATCTGGAGCAACGGGATGTCTCATACATTGTTGGTATGAGTGTAAAATTGTGCAACTCTTTAGGAAAACAGTTTAACGGTTTATTAGAAATTTAAATTATCCATTTAACCCATGATCCAGCAATTCTTCTCCTGGATATTCCCCATGATAAATGAAAGCTTATGTTCACAGAAAAGACTTGTATGCCTACAGTGGAATACTATTCAGTCGTAAAACGAATGAAATCCTGTCTTTTGCAGCAACATGGATGAAACTGGAGACCATTACCTTAAGTGAAACAAGTCAGACAAAGACAAATATCCCATCCACTCATAAGTGGGAGCTAAACAATGTGTAAAGGCAGACATAGAGAGTGGAATGATAGACAGTGGAGACTTGGAAGGGTGAGGAGGTGGTAGGGGATTGGAAAATGAGAAATTACTTAGTAGGTGTAATGTATGTTATCTGGGCAATGAATACTCTAAATGTCCTGACTTGACTACTATGTAATCTGTGTATGTTAAAAATTGCCGGGCTGGGCATGGTGGCTCACACCTGTAATCCCAGCACTTTGGAAGGCTGAGGCGGGTGGATCACAAGGTCAAGAGATCGAGACCATCCTGGCTAACATGGTGAAACCCCGTCCCTACTAAAAATACTAAAAAATTTAGTTTGGGGATGGTGGCACATGCCTGTAGCCCCAGCTACCCGGGAGGCTGAGGCGGGAGAATTGCTTGAACCCGGGAGGCGGAGGCTGCAGTGAGCTGAGATTGCGCCACTGCACTCTCCAGCCTGGGAAACAGAGTGAGACTCCATCTAAAAAAACAACAACAACAACAAAAAATTGCGCTTGTACTCCATAAATTTATACAAATGAAAAAAATTTGTTTAAATTTATGGTGGCTTTATTTGTAATAGTCAAGCACTGAAAACAAGCTAAATTAATGGATATAGAAATTTCCTCTGGATGAAGGAATACAACTCAGAAATAAAAAAAGGAACTTCTGATACATGCAGTAACACAGATGGATCAGTCAGGCATTATACGAGTGAAGGAAACCATACAGAAAATAGTATGTGTTGTAGACTCCATCTAATTGAAATTCCAGTATATGCAAAATTAATCTATAGTAATTGAAGTCAGATCTGTTTTTTCCTGGAGCCAGGAGTAGGCTGATCACAAAGGAAAATGAGATAACTTTCTGGAATGATAGAAATATTTTGTATCTTGATTGAGATAGGCTGTTACACAGGTGTGCATATTTATCAAAAATTTAAAATGTGCATTTTATTGGATGTAATTTGCACTGCAATTAGGTGAATGAAAAATCAACAAAGAGAGTGATTGGATCATGGATGTTTGTTGCAGTATCCTAGTATTTTTCTGTATTTTTAAAAGAATAATTTTTCCCTTAAAAGGTGCTGCCTGGAGTTTACTGACAGGTTTATCTCTTACCTTCATATTCCACCCTCCTTTTTTATTGCTTTAGAAAATAATCATCTTGAATTTGGATGTATGAGATTGCTTGAAAGAGCGACTTAAAAAAATCATTTGGAGCCATTCATTTTTGGTTATATAGTGATTTTTGGCTTGCAGAGTTCATAGATTTATATTGTTGTAGGCTGTCTCAGAAGTTTTTCCAAAATGCATCTAAGAGTGAAGGATATCTGTATGTGTGTGAAGCTTGGGATTTTTTTTTTTCTCTTTCTTCTTGAGAAAGAGTTTTTGAAATGTCTAATTAAGTTCTGGAATGAATTCTTGCTAATGCCAAACCCATGGGAAAACATGGTTGGGATAGGCAGTTTCCTCATCCAGCTACAACTCCAGGACCCAGGTTTTCCTTCTTCAAAGATGAAACAGTGGCCCTTCTTCTTCCTTTTGCATTCATCAAGTTTTTTTTTTTTTTTTTTTTGAGACGGAGTCTCGCTCTGTCACCCAGGCTGGAGTGCTGTGGCCAGATCTCAGCTCACTGCAAGCTCTGCCTCCCGGGTTCAGGCCATTCTCCTTCCTCAGCCTCCCGGGTAGCTGGGACTACAGGCGCCGCCACCTCGCCTGGCTAGTTTTTTGTATTTTTTAGTAGAGACGGGGTTTCACCATGTTAGCCAGGATGGTCTCGATCTCCTGACCTTGTGATCCACCGGCCTTGGCCTCCCAAAGTGCTGGGATTACAGGCTTGAGCCACCGCGCCCGGCCTCTTTTCTTTTTTACTGTTTTGAGATGGAGTTTCACTCTTGTTGCACAGGCTAGAGAGTACAATGGTGCAATCTTGGCTCACTGCAACCTCTGCCTCCCAGGATCAAGCGATTCTCCTGTCTCAGCCTCCTGAGTAGCTGGGATTGCAGGTGCCCACCACCATGCCTGGTGAACTTTTTTATGTTTTTAGTAGAGACAGGGTTTCACCATGTTGACCAGGGTGGCCAGGCCAGTCTCGAACTCCTGAATTCAGGCAACTCAGGTGATCCACCTGCCTCGGCCTCTGAAAGTGCTGGGATTACAGACATGAGCCACCACACCCGGCCTCATTACTCTTAAACTCCCAGTTGAACTACTTTTTGTTTCTTGATACAGAAGTCCTTAATCCCTAGTGAGAAGATCAAACCTTTCTGGGTCAAATCTTCAGTGAAAGTTAGAAAACCTCAATCATCTCATTCATGTTATGGTACCTGGAAGTAGAAATTGTTTCTTCCAGACAGAAAACTTGCCTGTCTTGTTCATTGTGGTATTCCTATTACCTAGAACCACGTTTAATAAACATACATTTTACAGATGAGGAAATAGATGCTCAGAGAGATTTAAATGAATAGCCTAAAATCACACAGCTCATGACCCAATAATTCTACTTCTGAATATATATATAGAATAATTAAGAATAGGGTCTCAGGGAGATATTTGTACACTAATGTTCATAGCAGCATTATTCACAACAGTCAAAATGTGGAAGCGACCTAAATGCCCATCAATAGATGAATAGATTAACAAAATACAGTGTATGAAAATAATGGAATATTATGCAGCCTTAAAAAGGAAGAAAATTATGACATATGCTAACAACATAGATAAAACTTGAGGACATCATGCTAAGTGAAATAAGCCAGTCACAAAAGGTCAAATACTGCATGATTCTCCTTATATGAGAAACCTATAGTAGTCAAACTCATAGAGACAGAAAGTAGAATAATGGTTGCAAGGGGCTGGAGAGAGGAAAATAGGGGGTTGTTTAATGGAAATAAAGTTTTAATTTTGTAGATAAAAAGAGTTCTAGAGATGGAAGGTGGTGATGGTTGCACAAAAATGTGAATGTAATTAATACCACTGAACTGTACACTTAAAATAGTTAAGATGGTAAATTTTGGGTTATGTGTATTTTGCTGTAATTTTAAAAAGTCACACAGCTAGCACATGACAGAGTGATGGAAACTGCTATGGTCTGAATGTTTGCATCCCTCCAAAACTAAATGTTGAAACCAATCACCAATGTGGTAGTATTTGGAAGTGGGGCTTTTCGGAAGTGGTTAGGTCATGAGGGCAGAGCCCTCATGAATGGGATTAATACCCTTTTTGTCCCTTCCACTGTGTGAGGACACAGCAAGAAAGCACCATCTATGAGTCAGAAAGTGGGCCCTCATCAGGCTCGAAATCTGCTGGCGCCTTGATCTTGGGCTTCCCAGTCTTCAGAAGTCTGAGAAATCCATCTCTGTTGTTTATAAGCTACCCAGTTTATGTTATTTCCTCGCAGTAGCCTAAACAGAGCAAGACAGAACCCAAACCCATGTCTTCTGGATTTCAAGATCAAAATTATATTTTTTACAGCCATGTACAATTTTGGATACTGTGAGGCAGGTTTCTCCCTAGTTTACTTGTTATAGAGGAAGATCATGAATTTGATTACTTAATACTATGACTTTAGAGATTGGGGGATAGCTCTGCCACTCATAAAAAGAAGCTTCTTAATTTGCTTGATGTTGCCTGATGTTTTACTAAGTTAGTGATTCTCAATCTTGGCAGCACATTGGAATCACCAGAGAATACTTAAAAAATACTGATTCCTAGGTTCTGCCTCTCCCAACCCCAGGCATTCTGATGTAATCTAACTGGGGCGTGAACTGGGCATTGGGATTCTCAAGAGCCCCATGCCCAAATGCAGCCAAGAATGCTTCTCTATTAGGAGACAGATATCTGGATTCCTGACAGAACAGGGTACCTCTGTGCAACAGAACTCTAAACGTTTCCCAGATCACAAGCACTAAGCCAAACTGTGGTCGTAGGTAACTTATGCTCAACTCCAGAAGAAAGTTTACTAGCTCCTTTCCCAAACTTTTGAGAGGGAGGAGGAGTTAACGTAACATGTGTTAACATAATGTGTCTTTAAAGTAAGAACCCTGGGCCGGGCGCGGTGGCTCAAGCCTGTAATCCCAGCACTTTGGGAGGCCGAGACGGGCGGATCACGAGGTCAGAAGATCGAGACCATCCTGGCTAACACGGTGAAACCCCATCTCTACTAACAATACAAAAAACTAGCCGGGCGAGGTGGCGGGCGCCTGTAGTCTCAGCTACTCGGGAGGCTGAGGCAGGAGAATGGCGGGAACCCGGGAGGCGGAGCTTGCAGTGAGCTGAGATCCGGCCACTGCACTCCAGCCTGGGCCACAGAGTGAGACTCCGTCTCAAAAAAAAAAGAAAAAATAAAATAAAATAAAATAAAGTAAGAACCCTGGAGTTTAGCTGCTGGGATTGGAATTCTGAGTGCATCACCTACTATCCATGTGACTTCAGCCTAATTGCTTAACCTCTCTGAATCCCCAAATGGACATGATATGGTTTCTTGCCCACAGGATTACTTGAGAAACAGATGAGATAATTCCTCTAAAGCACAATATCCAACAGAAGCTGAAAACTTAGTTTTACTACTTATTATAAAGAACTCATATTCTTGATGTCTGGTTTTTTTTTTTTTTTTTTACTATTTCATGATAAGACAAATTTCTCTTATGTGATATTTAAGTCTACTCTGCATGGCATGTACTGCCCTGTGCTTCTGAAGGTCAAGGGGGAGGGAAGGATGTAGGCAGACAGATTGGTAAAGGGAGGAGTGTGTGTGTGTGTGCGTGCGTGTATGAAAATGGAGAAAACAGCAAGACAGAATGGTCAGATTACCAAAGGCATTTACTAAAAGATGGCAACTGGAGAAAATTTTGTGACCTCTGAACTTGACAGCAGATGGAAATGGAAGCTTCAAGAAGAGACCAGGAAGCAAAGATATGAAGCATCCTTAGAAGGGAGAGGGCTGCCATCCAGGGATGGAAAGAACCTTGGCAAAAGAGATGGAGAGAAGAAGAAAGAATGAGCCTTGGAATCAACCAGGAGGAAAGAAAATTCAGAGAAACACCGTGAAGGCCAACACTTCAAAGATTTATGTTTTTATGCTGCTACATGAAAAGTTAAACTTGGAAGAAAAGCATGTTCTGAATCATTTCTGCAAAGGAAAAAGCCATCTTGGAACTGTACATAGGTGCTAAAGCAAATGGAGGCTGCGTGATGATGAATCCAAATTCACCACATCTTCTTCCAGACTTGAGGGCTGCCTGGGCCCCTGTGCCTACCACTCCCTGCAACCCATGTCTAATGTCATACCCCTTGCAGCGGGGAGGAAAGACTGCCTTGACCCAGTTGCAGAGAGCTCAGAGGAGGGAGGCACCTGCCCAAGGGAATGAGCTCAGATCCTCTGATAATGGTGCAGCTGGAGGCCTGGCGGAGGTCCATGAGGGTCACCATCAAGGGCTTTTGTCCTGCTGAAGGGTGTGTTGTCCAAGCACCTCGGGTGGGTGCTGAGAATGTTCATAACTCATTCCCGATTGTGTTCATTCCATTTGCTGACTAATTATTTTGAGACTTAGTCAGAGGGAAGGGTTTTGGCTGTTCCCGTCTGTGCACAAAACATGAGCCTCCGCTCTCACTAGTTGGGAGAGTCAGCCCTTTTCTCCATCATCAGGAAAGTTTACGAATCTCTGCTGTCAGACTGGCCACCCCTCTGTCCAACCTTCCACTCCCTCAAAGTTCCTTGGTGCCCTTGCTAGAATGGGCCTGGGTGTGCAGTGTGCAGAAATCTCTAGGGATTCTTCCATTCTCCTCTCTCTTCTCAGCATGCCACCCCACACCGGGGTGAGAAAGGGAGTTCGGACTCCTTAATGTTCAGTTTCCATCCTATTCAACAACTTGGTGGCTGCCAGTGAGATTAGCTCAGAGAAAAGAAAATTTCCAAGGAGTTCCCACAAGCCAAGGGCTGGACCCCCTCCCTGGTGCCATTGGGTCACCTAGCCTTCACTTTTCTTGAGTGTGTGTGTGTGTGTGTTTAATATGACAGTTCAGACTTGAAAACCAGTACGTTTGGAAATATAAACTAGATGAAAACAAGCTATAATGAAAGTGAAAAAAAAGGTATCAGTTTACCGTTGATTGAAAATCAGGACCAGATGAGATTGGGAGGCTCTGGGCATTTAATTTGCTAGAGGAGGTCACCTCTTGGAGAAAACCAGGCCCAGCCTACACTGGCTTCTCATCAGCAATATTGTGTTTATTTATTTGTGCCCTTCCCTAGTTTGTGGAGGGAAATAATGAGCCAGCTGGTTTTCAGTTCTTTCTGTCTTTCTACGTCATGGTGTGTCTCATTTCATTTCATTCTGTTTGGAAAGGTGGGTGGACAGGAAAGAACATCAGCGTGGCTATTAACCCAAGAGTCCAGTTTGTTTCCTAAAAGGCATGGGATGCTGGAGAGGGAAGGAGAGGTGTCAGGAAGCAGGAAGGATGCTCGAGCATCAGTGAAATGAATTAACAAATCCATTACCTCACAGTTACCTTTTAATTTTTGCGGTAACAACATAAAATCTACTATAAAATCTACCCACTTAGCAAGTTTTCAGTGTATAATACAATATTATTAACTATAGTCCTCAATGACAAAGAAATTTTGGTATGTATATGCAGTGGAATATTATCAGATCTTAAGAAAGAATATCCTGCCATTTGCAACAGTATGGATGAAGCTGGCGAACATTATTTATATGTTCTTTTAGCATCAGCGCAAAACCACTATGATGTAACACAATTAATATTAACTCTTTAGCATCATCAAATATGCAGTTGGTGTTCAGTTTTCCTTGATTGTCTCAAAAATGTCTTTTACAGTTGGCTTTCCAATCAGCCAAATAAAGTCCATATATCTTCAATTTTCTACACAGACATTTAATATTTTATTACTCAATTTGTTTATTGTCTTGTTCATTAGTTTGTTAATCATCTGTATGCACCCTTTAAAGCCCCATGAAAATGGAAGTTGCCTGGGTGCTATGCAGGCTCTGTCAATTTCGTACATCAGAGTCTCCCAGCACCTGGTATAGCACGTGTTCCAGATCCTCGGTAAGTATCTACTGAAAGAATAAATAATTAATGAAAGGACAAATATGTTTACATATCACTTGCGTATATTTAAAACCTCCCTTTTGGGCCTCATAATGCATAGGACTTATAACTTGATTCTTTTCTTCTTGTTCAAGTAAAAAAGAAAAAAAATGTGAAAACGGAGCTAAAAGTTATGAAATTACCTTGAAGGTGTCCACAGAAAACTATGCTAACTAATAACGTGTTCTAACAAGACTGAGTGATAAATATACAACGACAACCTTTTTTTAGGCGAATTAACAAAGGTTGAATCAGCTTTATTTAGAGTAATTTACAAAGTAAAAGCAGACTAAACATGTGTTTACTTTTAAAATCTCTAATTCTATCAGCACCTATCAAAAGAATTTCAGATTCTTTTGAGCAGGACTTCAATTTAATTCATATAAAATTATGTAACAGGAATGTTTTCCTCCATTGTCACAAATATTACAGGAGTTACAATTCAATCTTTTAATGAATTACTACTCTGAAACAGCAGGTAGTTGAAAAGACAGTCTGTAGGGATATGAGAAAGTGTCCATGAAATCTCAAGGTTATATATCCTACCATCATTCTAGAAATAGTTTGCTTGCAGTTTATTTTTTATAAATTCTAGAAAATCTTACAAAGTTCTTATGAGACTGAGTGATTCAAAACCTCTTTCAGGCTCATGCAAAATTTGCACAGGTGATCTAAAAAATGCAAATTATGATTCATGGGACAAGTAAAATCCTTCAGGTCTTGTAGTTGGCTTGAGTGCTAGCATATGGCCTATAGTATTAAGGAGAAATGGAGAAAAAGGCATGAAAAGACAAAAGACAATTTATTTGAGCCTCAGGACGCAACTTGGAAAAAACTCAGTTTCTACCCTCTTAATTGAAACAGATATTAAAAGACGAATGACTTATATAATATAGCATTAAAATATCTATGCACAAACACACACTTTTTCATTATTTTACCCACATTATGCATGTGACCATATATGCATTATACGTAAAATAAAAAAAAAAAAAGGCAGAAATAGCAAAGTTGCCAAGATCACACAGAGACTGCTATTTTAGATGATCTAAAAATTTTTAATGATCACACACATAGATCTGAGAGATTCAGAGGCACACAGCTGTAGCCTTAGAACCCAGCTTTATTTACCATCTGTCTGTTAGCACCATGAATCTTGGCCGGGAGAGCTGCTCTGCAGATCTGAGAATTCTGTCTTCTTTTCCAAGCACCCTGGGCTGGGTTTTTCAGGGGATTAATGGAACCTAGGAGAAATCATGTTTCCCTGCTCCCAAACTTGGGGCAAAACAAGGGCAGGTTATTAACCTGAAGGCAGGTTATTAACTTAGTTATGGGGTTCTTTATATGCCTTTGCTTGTAACTGTGTGGCAGAGTAGACATTTAGTCACTTACTTTCTGTAAGGGAAGACACTTAAAGTAGATAGATGCTCAAGGGTCATCGTTGAATTTGGTGGGAGAAAAAAGGACTGTATTTTTGCTGGCTAATGCGGCATTTCTAGATGTTCATTAAGCTGTTAAAAAATGTGAAATGATGACTCACTGTGAACCCCTCCCAACCCCCTTCCCTGCTCCAATTTGCCTGCGGCTTGAAGGAATGTATACTGACTTGAGTTAAAGAAGAAACTTGTGGTTTCCATTATAGTCTGTAAACATCGATTGCTGAAAGCCTCAAGTGTGCTATCATCTCCTGCCACACACATGCTTTATATACAGTTCATCTTGGATAACAGATTGGGAGAGCACCGTGTTTACAACTCCAGAGTAACCCAACTAATGGGGGACTGGTCTGCCTGGGGATCTCGAGACCATCACTGTTAACAGTGGAGGTCCCCTCTGATGTCTTTTAAGCCAAAGCATCAAGAGAGAAGCCAAGGACAAGTCTCATTAAAGATCCTCCTGGTACCCATAGTGGTTCTTTGCTGTTTTATCATCAGCAAAAGAGATATAAAACAATCTTTACTTCTCTTTTAGGTTGTATCTTTAGGCCTTATTCTTGATGTCATTGAAAATTTGGTTTGTCTATTATTTCCAAGACCACTGGCAATGCTATTATTTTTGATTAATGATTAGTTTACGGCTGAGTAGTATTCCATGGTTAAGTGATGGTTGTATTGAAAGCCCAGATTTCAGCACTGTGTAACATAGCCATGTAACAAAATTACATTTGTACCCCCTAAATCTATTTTTTTTAAAGTTTAATTTAATTATGCAGGAGTGGCAGCAGAATGCAAGCCATTCAGGCAATTATTCTGGTAGTGCCTGATGGATTTAAGTAATACCAAGAGAAAGACTACAGAGGGTATCCTGAGATTTGCATGACATCCTGACCAGGGTTGATAAGAAGAGCTAAATGGGTGAGTTTCTTCTGGAAGGAGAAATCATGGAAGTGGTATGGATAGAAAAAGTACAAGATGCAGCATCAAAGGATTCGAATGTGCCGTCTGACTTTGACATTTTTGACATTCAGTGGCTTTGTGACCTAGGGCACTGCTTCTTAGACATTAACATGGGTACATATCACCTGGGATGTTTGTTAAATGCTGATTCTGATTCAGTGGGTGTGGGAGGGGCCTGAAGCTGCCCACCCTGCTCGTCCTGCACTGGCTGTGAGAAGCAGAGAGTCTGGCAAGGCTCCTAACCCATGTAAGTCTCAGTTTCTTCTTTAATAAAACAGGGTTTAGAATGATACCAACCTTCCAGGATTATTGGGACTCATGGCACTGGTAAGAGTTCCTGGCACAGGCACTGGCATGGAGAAGACAAGTATTGGATACTGACTTTGGGATCCCAGAATGTTAGTGATTAGTGATGGAAAACATCTGAGGAAGGACCTAATTTTAACCCCTCATTTCACAGCTAAAGAAAGCAAGGTGTGTGTACGGGCCCAGTAAGACATGACAACTGTGCCTGCTCTTTGAGTCTAAATAGAGGTCCAGTGGACAGAGGTGTCTGGTTTGTATTTATGGTGGATGTGACTTGAGTCTCTGGCAACATCTGATCTATGATTTGATATAAAATTAATCATTGTTGCAAATATTTCACTTTCCTGCTCTTTCTCCACCCCCTTATTTATTTATTTATTTATTTATTTATTTATTTATTTAAATAAACTAAGGCAGTCCTATGACAGGCCATGCTAATATCTTTTATTCCAAACAGAATGGGCTAGGAGTCAGTGATTTCATGCATGTTGAGCTAAAAGTGTTTGCTTTTCCCTGATGTCTCCCTTCTCACCCCTCCTGACTCTGAGCTCTCGGGATCCTTTCCTCAGCTCTTAAGAATGCTAGGCAGGCTAGCTGTCATCCTCAATCAAATAACATGATCAGTAAACACTATAAAATTATACCTTTCTGCTTTGCAGTAGTGGAGAAGGTACTAATGATGCAATGAAAAGGCTAATTAAAAACTCATAAATCTCATAGTCTTTTGAGTTTGGCTAACAAGAAAGGGTAGATTCCACAGCCTGCTTACTAACAACTCAATGGTCCTTATTAGGAAGTAGCTCTCACTGTCTGCTTTTCTTTACTGAGACTTGTAAGGTTGTTGAAAGAACCTCCACATGGCTCAGCTTTGAACAGGGCCATGCTTACTAGATTTCTCAGTTTTCAGTCTTGTATTTGCTATAACTCACTGTCACCTGTCAGAGCCAGTTGTCTATGAGTATGATGCTAATGATGTTGGAGACTTCACCCCAGGCATGTGTGTAGGATTCCATACAAGAAGACAGTTTATTCTCTAACCTAAGACTGCACTGTTCATGTTGGCCTAATTTCCTTGAACATAAAGAGGTCCAGGAGAGAGAGCAGACGGCTGGCTTGATGGACCCTGAAACCTCTGCGGGGAGGAAAGAAGACCCATGCCCTGGGAAACATGGGTCAGTTACCTCATCTTAGTTTATAAAGGTAGCCCACAGCAGTAGATGAAGGGAAATAGGGAGATAGTGTGTTCTTCAAGGGATGGCTGAGGGAGACATATAGGTTTAGGGCAAGCCATAGGATTGAATAATAGAGATGACTGGGGATAATAGGACCCCAAACCTGAGTATGAATAGTAGTATCTTCACTTCCTGGCTATTGTTTCGGGAGGGCAATTACTAACTTTATCTGGTCTGAAGTCTCACCTGACCAATATATAGATCTTAAAGCACCATCTGAGGACTTCTAGACTCTGTGGGTCCTACGCATATGACTGTTGGTGAGTGATAAAAATGTAGGAAGTCAGTAAATCTGACTGTAGAGGCCCCATTGACTTCATAGAAACAATGATTGGCAACCAGCAGAGTGAATGTGGAAGATGGCAAAAATGGTCCAAATTCTTCACCCTTCCTGTTTGTTCTCCTGTCTCTGGAATCTGAGCTGGCCTTACGAGGTGCTTTGGCCAATGATGTCTAGTGAAAGTGACAGTGTGACATGTCTGAGCCAAGGATACAAGAAGCCTTGAACACTTCCACTTGTTCTCTGGGACTCCCGTGACCATCATGTAAACTTCCTGCAGGAAGATGAATCATGGAGCATAGCCATCCCAGTTAAGTCCATCATAGACTACCCAGGCACCATTAGGTCTATCCTGCAATGGGGCAGATACGTGAGCAAGCCCTGTGAATATCAGTTCAGCCCATCCAAGAGCAGAGGAACCCATATATTTGTGAACGAAATAAATTCTTGCTTTTTCTTTCAACATTTCTTAATGAGAAATTTCAAACATACAGAAAAATTAAAAGAATTGTCAAGTGAACAACCATATACCTAATATTTTACTGTTTTTTTTTAAATCACATATCCATCCATCCACCACCCATCCTTCTATTCATCCATCAATCCATTTCCTTTTTTCATGGTGATTATTGTTTTAAGCTACTAAATTTGGGGATGATTTGTTATGCAAGAATTATTTTTGGTAGTAGGTAACTGACACCAAGCACCAAGGATGTAATATAAAAGAAAGTTTACTT
This sequence comes from Piliocolobus tephrosceles, assembly GCF_002776525.5. Lineage (NCBI taxonomy): Eukaryota > Metazoa > Chordata > Mammalia > Primates > Cercopithecidae > Piliocolobus > Piliocolobus tephrosceles. Next base: position 51,237,919 of record NC_045453.1, on the reverse strand, counting down.
CGGGAAATAAGTGAAGATTCCAAGAATGAAGTGGCTGATTTGGGCTTCTTTACACAAAGGTGTTTTCTTACTAAAGGATCAGATCTATTCTTCTGGGAAGAAGAATTTTGACCAGAAGTTGTGAAATGACTCAGGGTTTATCTGCAAGCAGAGGATCCTTACAAGACTATATTACTTCCCCATGCTTTGTGACTCCCCAACAGGTAAGACTGCTCATGACTTTTTGACTGGAAGAGTAGATACTTAGAAAGCAGCTATCCATGGTGATGAGGGGAAGAAATGTCCCTTACGTATGCACTCACTTCCATGGCTTCTAAGTGCTTCACACAGGTATATGCTCATTTTTACATCAGTCTCATGAGGAAAGTGTCTTATAGATTTGGAAATCAAATCTCAGAGAGGTTTTTCACCTGCCCAATGGCAGTTTAAGGTCGATCTAAGACTCAAACCCAGACTTGTACATTTTACATTTCAATGCTCTTTCCATACTAGCTCAACTCTCCTTTTTCATTGTTACACACACACACACACACACACACACACACACACACACACACAGAGAGAAGTATGGCAAGTGAAATTCGGAATAAGAAGAAAAAAGAGAAAAGAGGCATTGGGGATACATGACATGTGATCAATTTATTCTAAACTTGTTCCTGTCAAGAAATATTTATCTCAGCTCTTTCCAAATGTCTGGCACTGCGGTAGGTTTGTTGACTGGCACGAGTTGTGGAAACCAGCCTTTGTCCTGAGAAACTTGCTGTCTAAGTTGATGTGAAAAGACACAGGGCAAATGACTCTGGTATTGGCATCACAGACTCACAGCTCACCTCCAATTTCAGCCCACATGAGGGGGACAGTTCCATGAACTAAAGGCTCAACTCCAAATGTCAGCTTCTCATTTCAAGGGTATGCTATGTGGCTTTCTCTTTTCTGTCCCTGGGCTTTCTGCCAAACCATGGGAACTTGAGCTCGTTTGGCTTATAAGTGCCACTCAGAAGACCTGTGCAATCAATACCCCTAGAAGTGATGCTCAACCAGTGAGGGATGAGATCCGGTGAGTAGATGCTCCAGCTGCCTACCTTTTACTCTGACAATTCTGGCAGATATTTGCCTGCTTCTTAGTGTACCTCATAGAACTGAGCCTTGGTGTCTACAGCAGCAACCTTGATAATGTTTCTTGTGTTAGCTTTTCCTCCCTCCCTATCTCATTCTCTCTGTTCTCTGACTCCCGGTTCCAAGGCCTTTTCCCCAAAAAGCCAAGTAAGTACACATCTTGTTTCAGGTTCTGCTTTCCCACAGCTAAGACAAAAAAGACAAAACATATACTTACAGATAAAATCATGAATAATATGGTAATATAATATTATGAGACAGTATGACATGAAAGACAGATACATATGTATACACACCATATATAACAGATAATACAGGGATTTAAGAAACAAGAAAACGCTAGAGACATTGGGGTCGCTGGAGTCAAGACTTTAAGTGAGAATATGATTTCAATACATTGTTAAATGGAATTCTGGGCATGGGAATCTGTGGGAGGGAATTTTTCTGGGATTCCTACAAACCTCTTTTTTTTTTATGCTTTACTAAATGTCAGCCATTAACAGTGCTGAAGTATCTAGTGGAAACTTTAATTACCAAGTGCCCACCAAGAAATAATGACTTGTTGACTGCTAATGCTATGTGAAACCCAAGTTGTTTTCATTTTTTTCTGTCTTTGATTGTGGCATAATTTTATTTGGGTTGACCCCTTATATTTTAGGGCTGATCATATAGCTCCATTCCCTGGTAGGATATTTATGAGCACATTCAATGCCAACATTACTAAATTATATAAAGTCCTATGGACAAGTGGGATGGGAAAGCCAGGGCTGGGTTGTGATCGAACTTGTCACTCAAAGAGAAGTGCAAATGCCATGTGGTTTTTAAATCAAAACCAGATGGCAAACAGTATTTGGTGGGTCTTGATTCTTCTCCAGTTGTCTAATGCTCAGAAGTCTGAAGAAAAGTAGAGATATTTTTGCCACAGTGAAATTCTGGCATTTGTAGCCAGTTGCCTTGATTTCCATCATGAAGGGCTCATTTTCAAGCATGACTCACAGAGGAGGCCATAAGGAAAAGCTCGAATGAGAGGGTGGTCCCCTTGGGTCAGCGATTAGGCTAGAGAAAGGGCAGGGTGGGGCGATTTGGGCTGCAGCTTCCTATATGGTGCTGTATCTTGTTTTAAGCAGACAGCCTTATTTTGTAGGACCAATTTCTCTCTTGCTCTTCATCAGCTCAGTGCTTGAAAGGCAAGGAAGTCACAGAGGAAAAGAAAGAGAAAATTCAAAAGGGAAAGAAAATATCTGCATATCACAGACAGCATAAACAAAACGTAAACCTTTAATAATAGGCACCCGTAGGCAGATGAAAGCAGATGAAGTGAAATCTACTCCACCACCTCCCAAGTTACCACATCTGCACAACTATCTGTTGAAAACACTTTAAAAGCTCCAAACATTAACTATTTTGTTCTTTTCAAAGTTTATAACCTTTTCGCTTTTTGCTCAGCTGTGTTCTAATGACTTTTTTTTTCTGTTAAAGAGCATTGGTTTATGAGAACAGGATGTTTGTATTAAATATTATATCGTCAAGGCTTCCTTTGGCTGAAGGTCCCAGCTTGGCTTCAATTTTGATTGAAATAGACAAACCTATGCTCCTACAGAACTACAGAGAGTACAAAGAGTTTGTCAAATCTTGATAGTGGAACCCGGCATTGGGCCAAGAACAGAATAATTGGTTAAAGTCTGCACAGTTCTTTGAAGAAGCAAAGTACTGTGTAATTCTAAGTAGTATTGAAAGTTGAGCCAGCCCTTGAGGGCCTGATTCTAGGGGACAGCAGACTATATACCTCCCCTATGGTCTTTTGAGGAGTAAAGTTATAGTCTTGTATAGATGAACTGGACTCTTCATGGGAGCCATCTGGGTTCTAGAAGTTGGCCTCCAGCTCTGGGGTATCTACTCTCACTCCTTCTTCTTGAAGGCTTAATTACACGCTCAGTGTCATCTTTGGCTTTCAGGGCTCTGCAGTGTCCTGGAAGGTACCCTATATTTCACATGGAAACATTCTGGGTGTAAGAGGTACAACTCTGAGAAAACAGTCATATATTGCATATCTTAGGACTTTCCACCTAGTGTCTGATAAAACAGACTTTAAACCAACAAAGATCAAAAAAAGACAAAGAAGGGCATTACATATGGTAAAGGGATCAATACAACAAGAAGAGCTAACTATCCTAAAGGTATATGCACCCAATACAGGAGCACCCAGATTCATAAAGCAAGTTCTTAGAGACCTACAAAGAGACTTAGACTCTCACACAGTAAGAGTGGTACACTTTAAGACAACACTGTCAATATTAGACAGATCAATGAGACAGATAATTAGCAAGGATATTCAGGACTTGCACTCAACTCTGGACCAAGTGGACCTAGTAGACATCTACAGAACTCTCCACCCCAAATCAACAGAATATACATTCTTCTCATTACCACATCGCACTTACTGTAAAATTGACCACATAATCAGAAGTAAAACACTCCTCAGCAAATGCAAAGGAGCAGAAATTATAACAAACAGTCTCTCAGACCACAGTGCAATCAGATTAGAATTCAAGATTAAGAAACTCACTCAAAACTGCACAACTACATGGAAACTGAACAACCTGCTCCTGAATGACTACTGGTTAAATAACGAAACTAAGGCAGAAATAAATAAGTTCTTTGAAACCCATGAGAACAAATATACAACATACCAGAATCTCTGGGACACAGGTAAAGCAGTGTTTAGAGGGAAATTTGTGGCACTAAGTGCCCACACGAGAAAGTGGGAAATATCTAAAATTACACCCTAACATCACAATTAAAAGAACTAGAGAAGCAAGAGCAAACAAATTCAAAAGCTAGCAGAAGACACGAAATAACTAATATCAGAGCAGAACTGAAGGAGATAGAGACACGAAAAACCCTTCAAAAATCAATAAATCCAGGAGCTGGTATTTTGAAAAGATTAACAAAATAGATAGACTGCTAGCCAGACTAATAAAGAAGAAAAGAGAGAAGAATAAAATAGACACAATAAAAAGTGATAAAGGGGATATCACCACTGATGCCACAGAAATACAAACTACCATAAAAGAATACGATAAACACCGGTATGCAAATAAACTAGAAAACCTAGAAGAAATGAATAAATTCTTGGATACATACACCCTCCCAAGACTAAAACAGGAAGAAGATAAATTCCTGAATAGACCAATAGCAAGTTCTGAAATAGAGACAGTAATTAATAGCCTACAAACCAAGAAAAAAAAAAAAAAAGCCCAGGACCAGATAGCTTCACAGCTGAATTCTACCAAAGGTACAAAAAGGAGCTGGTTCCATTCCTCTGAAACTATTCCAAACAACAGAAATGAGGCACTCCTCCCTAACTCATTTTATGAGGTCAGCATCATCCTGATACCAAAACTTGGCAAAGACACAACACAAAAAGAAAATTTCTTTTTCCAATATTCCTGATGAACATCTATATGAAAATTCTCAATAAAATACTGGGAAATCGAATCCAGCAGCACATCAAAAAGCTTATCCACCACGATCAAGTTAGGCTCATCCCTGAAATGCAAGGCTAGTTCAACATACATAAATCAAGAAACATAATCCATTACATAAACAGAACCAGTGACAAAAACCACATGATTATCTCAACAGATGCAGAAAAGACCTTCGATAAAATTCAACACCCCTTCATACTAAAAACAGTCAATAAACTAGGTACTGATGGAACATCTCTCAAAATAATTAGAGCTATTTATGACAAACCAACAGCCATTATCATATGGAATAGGCAAAAACTGGAAGCATTCCCTTTGAAAACCGCCACAAGACAAGGATGCCCTCTCTCACCACTCCTAAGTCCTGGAGAGGGCAATCTGGGAAGAGAAAGAAAGAGTATTCAAATAGGAAGAGAGGAAGTCAAATTGTCTCTGTTTGCAGAAGACATGATTGTATATTTAGAAAACCCCATCATCTCAGCCCAAAAACTCCTTAAGCAGATAAGCAACTTAAGCAAAGTCTTAGGATACAAAATCAATGTGCAAAAATCACAAGCTTTCCTATACACCAATAATAGACAGACAGCCAAATCATGAGTGAACTCCCATTCACAATTGCTACAAAGAGGATAAAATACCTAGGAATACAACTTACAAGGGATGTGAAGGACCTCTTTAAGGAGAACTACAAACCACTGCTCAAGGAAATAAGAGAGGACACAAACAAATGGAAAAACATTCCATGCTTATGGATAGGAAGAATCAATATCATGAAAATGACCATACTGCCCAAAGTAATTTATAGATGCAATGCAATTCCCATCAAGCTACCACTGACTTTCTTCACAGAATTAGAAAAACGACTTTAAATTTCATATGGAATCAAAAAAAGAGCCCGTGTATCCAAGACAATCCTAAGCAAAAAGAACAAAGCTGGAAGCATCACGCTGCCTAACTTCAAACTATACTACAAGACTCCAGTAACCAAAACAGCATGGTACTGGTACCATAACAGATATATAGACCAATGGAACAGAACAGAGGCCTCAGAAATAACACCACACATCTACAACCATCTGATCTTTGATGAACCTGACAAAAACAAGCAATGGGGAAAGGATTCCCTATTTAATAAATGGTGTTGGGAGCACCAGCTAGTCATATGCATAAAACTGAAACTGGACTCCTTCCTTACACCTTATACAAAAATTAACTTGAGATAAATTAAAGACTTAAGCATAAGATCTAAAAACCATAAAAACCCTAGAAGAAAGCCTAGGCAATACCGTTCAGGACACAGGCATAGGCAAAGACTTCATCACTAAAACACCAAAAGCAATTGCAACAAAAGCCGGAATTGACAAATGGGATCTAATTAAACTAAAGAGCTTCTGCACAGCAAAAGAAACTATCATCAGAGTGAACAGACAACCTACAGAATGGGAGAAAATTTTTGCAATCTATCCATCTGACAAAGGGCTAATATCCAGGATGTACAAGAAATTTAAATTTACGAGAAAAAAAACCCAACCCCATCAAAAAATGGGCAAAGGACATGAACAGACACTTCTCAAAAGAAGACATTTATGCAGTCAACAAACATGTGAAAAAAAGCTTATCATCACTGGTCATTAGAGAAATGCAAATTTCTCTACCACAATGAGATACAATCTCATGCCAGTTAGAATGGCAATCATTAAAAAGTCAGGAAACAACAGATACTGGAGAGGATGTGGAGAAATAGGAATGCTTTTACACTGTTTGTGGGAGTGTAAATTAGTTCAACCATTGTGGAAGAGAGTGTGGCAATTCCTCAAGGATCTAGAACTAGAAATACCATTTGACCCAGCAATTCCATTACTGGGTATATATCCAAAGGATTATGAATCATTCTACTATAAAGACACATGTACACATATGTTTATTGCAGCACTGTTCACAATAGCAAAGACTTGGAACAAACCCAAATGCCCATCAATGATAGACCAGATAAAGAAAATGTGGCACATATACACCATGGAATACTACGCAGCCATAAAAAAGGATGAGTCCGTGTCTTTTGCAGGGATATGGATGACACTGGAAATCATCTTTCTCAGCAAACTAACACAGGAACAGAAAACCAAGCACGGCATGTTCTCACTCATAAGTGGGAGTTGAACAATAAGAAACATGGACAGGGGGAGGGGAACATCACACACCGGGGCCTTCCAAGGGGTAGGCGTCAAGGTGAGGGATAGAATTAGGAGAAATACCTAATGTAGATGATGAATTGATGGGTGCAGCAAACCATCATGGCGCATGTATACCTATTTAGCAAACATCCACATTCTGCACATGTATCCCAGAACTTGAAGTACACACACACACACAAAGAACCAAAACTAAGTAGATGCTCAGCTGGTAGCTTCTCTTCTCTAAGTGATTTTATTTCTTCTCTCTTTTCACCTGTGTTGTGGAGGCAGAGGCAGGTATGGAGGTTGGGAGCTGGGTTAGTGCTGGCTAATGGGGTGCTGGCAGAAGGAGCATCTTCTCCAGGGAGAAAGACAAGGCACACTGCAGCCAGGAATATTGGCAGATGGATGGATTAGGCAGAGACCCTCCTCAGGGGACTCTGAGGCAGGCATTGTTAATAGAGCTTTTATTTCTGCAAATGATTATAATTGTCACATGGGAAATTTACAGTTAAGAGTTTGGACTACCAGTCTCAAGCATCTGACTTTCCACCTGTTACTCCAACTGCCCTCTAGAGCCACCTACTCACTTTCTCTATCCTGTGGGTCTCCTGTCTCAGTGTCTGGTTCTTCTTAGTACTGCGACCATTTCCTCTGAGTGTTGTAGAACTTTGCTCCTTAAATCAGCTAAAACCCGGCTTCTTGTCACATGACCAGGAAAATTTAGGCATTCTGACACATTGAAGGGTGAGTAAGCAGGGCTTTATTGGGCGAAAAGGAAAAAAAGAAAAATAAAACTCAGCAAAGTCAGATGGAGTTCCTACTAACCCACCCCCACCTCCCAGATTGATTCCGGGGTCACCACAGGAGCTGAAGAGCGCAAGCTCCGCTCCTGCGTAAGGTGCAAATTCTCCGTGGCTCCACCCAATTCCCCCGGTGCGCATGCCGGGCTCCAGTCCCCTGTTGGCATGCCCAGGCAAGCCCTGGGCAGATTCTTTCATCTGCACAAAAGCGTCTGATGTAAACACTTGTGGAGCTAGTGGGAAATTCTCCGGAGACCCGTATTTATCTGCCTAGGCATTTGGCTGTCTCATGAGTACCACCTAGGCCTTCAGCCATGTCTAAGTATCTCACAGAAGTAGAGTATACACTCCTAAGGGTATATACTGTATTTTTGTAGTGTTATACACACTTCTGTAACTCTTTTGTAGTGTATGTATGTGTATGTATAAATTTGTCTTTGTGTATTTATTTCTACTCCTGCACGAGAAGTGGGATTATTACAAAGCTCAGTATGGGTACCTCAGGGGAACACTCATCCCAAACCCTCTCTGTCATACATCCTTCAGCAACAGGATCTTGTGGGGTCTGCTGCCTTGAGCCATGCCTAGAAACTAGACCTTAACAGTGGAATTGGTGTATAGTGTCTTAGAACTAAAGGAGACCTTTCAGAATGAAGTGCCAAAGAATAGCCCTATCTTGGCATGAGGCTACCCAAACTTTGATCCCAAATCTGGAAGGTGTGGTTGGGAGAGTTCAATCTGGTAGAGGACCCTGGTATCTAATTCCCTGGCTGCTGCCATCCACAGTCAGTGAGTGTCAAGAGAACGCTATCCTGTGTCTATCAACAGATTCCAAAATTAGTTCCTTTTCACCTCTTGGCTCTCTCTTTGCCACAAAATCCACACATTAAATAAGGCCAGTCTTTGCAAGTGTTGTGATAAACTTTCCTGACATTGACAAACAATGCATATAATTTAGGCCTTGACAATGAAATATTTGATTTGTTAATCTTTAGGATGTAGTGTGTCTTTTTCTTCTCCTAAGATAACTTTTCCTTTTTTCCCTCTTTTGGTCTGGATAAATTTCCACTCCCGGATTCAAGGGTTTTTTTCTGGCCGCCCGAGAAGTCAATTATCTCTGTAGTCTAAATCTTCAATCTCTTCATTAACCACAATTTCCTTCTTTTGTGACTTTGCCCAGATCTCCTCTCTTCCAGCTTTTTTCCCACTTCTCCTCAGTCAGCATGGGCCAGGATTCTTTCTCAGTACTCAATAAGACTATCCATTCCTTTTGGAGATAGTATCAGTTTATGCCAAAATCTAGTCAAATCCATGACTGCCTTTGCATACAATGGTGATTGGTTTACCCCAAAAGAACCAGGTAGCTAATCTCTAGAATTCCAAATTCTAGTTCTCTGGATTTAGAAATAAACTCAATATTATGAAATCAAATATATTGGAAGGTGAACAGAGAGGAGAAGGAAAACCAGATACATAATTTTATGTAACTTAAGAAATACCTAAATGTCTCCCACCATTGCAGTGCACCTCCTTGGAGGTAACATAAGTGAAATCTTCCATAACATCTGTTTTGAACTTTGCATCTTTTGTATGTTGCTCTACCTTTCTTGATTCTAGCGAGGATGGTAAGTGGAAGTACGAAAAACCGTGAGAGAGGCTGTGCTTGTGATATTGCCAGCCTGACTGGAAACAGGAAATACCAGAAATCTTATAATAAATGTGGAGACTTCCAGCCTAATTTCACAGTCTCGGAAGTTTGAATAGAGGTTAGACTAGGCTGCAAATCTTGGGCGTACATTTCAACAAAGCTTCCGGTCACATGGTGACCCACTCTGTGTCAGAGGAGTTGCCTGTGAAATTCAGTCTTGGTTAACTAAATTCTGAGATAGCAAAATCCCAATGCTCTTCAACTTTTTGAGGAGACCACAAATAGAAGGTGAGATTTGGCAAAGTTGGACAATAAGATGGAGATAATATCACCTTGATAATTCTTCAAAGCCAATTAGAAAACCTTTTGCTGTGGCTTAGATAAAGCTCTATTGGAAAAGGGGGAAGAATTTGGACAATTACCACTCACAGTAGCAGTATTCGCACTATCTGAGAGTTTCATGGAAATGCAGGGTCTTAGGTCCCATATCACACCTGCTGAATCAGAATCTGTGTTTTCATAAAATATTCTAGTGATTTGTATGCACAGTGAAGTATAAAAAATGCTAACCTGGAAGACTCCTCATAGTTCTTTGAAAGTTCAGTAATTTCTACTTGGCATGTGAATGAATAGTTTCTGTAGGTAGTTAAACAGGTATGCAATACTAGCTATCTAGTGTACATAGTATAGTTTCTACACTGCCTTCTATACCTTCCATAATCTGAAGAATACCATAACCCTTTCCTTCAATTAATTCTCCCGAATTATCTTACAGTGTAAGGGTTTGAATGTGTGTCTATGTGTGTATATATATATTTCTCCTGCTACTGTATAGCAAATTATAATAAATCTAGCAGCTTAAAACAAAATACATTTATTATCTCACAGTTTCCATGGATTAGAAGTCTGGATATGAGTTAGCCAAGGCCTCTGGTCAGGGTCTCATCAGGCTGAAATGAAGATGTCAGTGGGGGCTTCTCTCATGTGAAACTTAAGGTCCTCTTCCAAGCTCATTGGTTGCTGGCAAAATTTATTTCCTTGTGGCTGAATGACTGAAGTCTGCTTTCTTGTTAGCTGTTGACTGTAGCTTACTCTCAGCTCCTAGATGCTGCACTTAGGTGTGTGCTACATGGCCCCTTCCTCTCACACCATGGCTCTTCACTTCTGCGAGGCCCTGCAAAAGCATCTGGTGCTTGTCTCTTCTGTGAGTTCACCTGATTAGGCTCAGCCCATCCAAGCTAATCTCCCTTTTGATTGACTCAAAGTCGACTGATAGAAACCTTAATTCTATCTTCAAAGTCCCTTTTGTTATATAATGTAACATAATTATGGGAGAGATGTCCCATGATATCCCCAGGTTTTTGGCGACACTCAAGGGGAAGGAATTATATAGGGCATGTGCAGCAGGAAGTATTAAAGGCAATGATAGAATGCTGTCTGCCATTATAAATACACATACACACATGCTCAGACTCACACATGTATAGATTACATATAATGTATGTATATGTAAATGACAGAATTATAGATTAAAAACTCTTTGAAATAAACTAGTGTTCCCCAAACTATAGTGCTTCACTTAACATCTTCATTATTTTTACAAAACCTTGAAAAACAACATATCATTGTTCACATGTATTTTCTTTAAGTTGATTACTTTTTAAATTTCAAAATATGCTAAGAAGAAAACTTTAGTGGCATTAACATAAATTGACAACCATTATCATTCATTATGAAACAGGTGGTAACACAAAATATAAATCCAAGAGAAATGAAGCATTACCAAATTAAATCTATCCACCATCGCCTGAACTTGAAGTCTGTGCCCAATGATTGCTTTTCTTTGTCAAAATGGGAATGTAGCAAGTGTTTAAAGAGGGATTAAGATGTCCTAAGTCTAAATCAAGTCTTTCTTCTGAAATTCATGGTTGAGATAAGTGAAAACAGAGTCATTTTCTCACCTTGTGATTCAATGTTCTTGATGCTGGGTAATTGCCACCTAACTAAGGTGAATCCTACACCTTGGTATTTCCTTGGTTTCTTGAAGATCTTTATTAAGAATAATATCTTTTGCCCCTAGTGGAATAGTATGTAAAACTTGTGTATTATTTTATCTCATTAGGCCTTTGTTGCCTCCTATATAAAATATTCTTGCTAGTATGTCAAATATTCTGACAGTACCAGAAAAAAACTTCTGAGAGTTCTTCTAGCTCCAGAATCTATAATCATATCCAATTAGTGATATTAGATTAATGCATGGAATTATTTATTAGATTGGCTGGCTAGCTACCTAGCAAGGAGTAGATTTCACCAAAAGATGAGAATGTAGAAAGATGAAAAGTGGAACTGTAGACTGTGTCCATCTGAAATATGGGCTGTGGCTCAAGGAAGACAAGCCTGTGTAGGGCCATGTGGAGTCTATGGGCAGTCATGGAGGCAGTAAGTGGATTGGCCATGGACTAAAAAGAGATAACCATCAAAAAATTTAGAAGGCATCAGAGAAGAACCATTTACTTCACTTCCACATTAGGCAGAACCTGACATTTCAGAGCACACTGGGTATCTTCTTTCTGCCCCTTTGGGCCCATTGCTACTATTATCTGCCTTGCTCTGATCTGGTAAATCTCCTCTGACTTCCGGTTGGTCAAGGGGAGGTGGGATGAGGAGATGGAGGTACTGGAGGAAATGGTGGGGCACTTATTTTCTCGCTTCCTCTCTGCCCCTAATCATGGATTGGCTGATCCTGCCGTGGAATGCCATAGCTCTTTTTGGCCAGCCCTCACCTATAGCTACCATTCAGCATTCCAGTAACTGCCCCCAACTCTTCCCCTTCACGGTTCAGGGTTTAAAAACAGGCTCCCTCTCTTGCCATTTTCTGTTGGTTTTCGGAACCCTTCCCAACCAGTATAAATAGTCCCTTCCCTAAACTCAGTTTGTGTGTGCCATCATTTCCCTGCAGGATCCACTATGCAGTCCTCAGCAGATTTAAATCATGGATGCTTTAGAATACTGCAAGTCTGTAAGTAAAGGAGATGCTCTTCTGCAATGGCTCACTTTTCTACCTTTGATTGCGAAGTGAGATGTGCAACACACTCTAGGAGCACCCCTCATCCAGCAACTTAATCTGAGTCTTCGCTTCATTCTGCAGATCTGAACTGCAGATGAAAAGGTAATTGGAAGTAATCATTTATTATTGATTTTTAACTTAAAAACTGTCTTCTAAAAGTGTAAGAAAGATTTACTCTGCTAAAATATAGTTAAGACTAATTTATAGTTTTAATCTCAAAATGGCAGAAATGTTTTCGAACTCGGAATAGAGTGCAATGACTCCTTCCCTTTGTATTATACAGACTTGACTTTAAAGGAGACACTTAGGTCCATTGTAACTTCTCAGTTTTGTCAATCAAAAGGATCAAAGTCATGGGGATAAGCCCGAGACAGGACACTGAGTGTTTCATAAAGGAAAGAGAAATGAGGCTGGATGCCAATTATCCTAGAATTCAATGGTTTCAATTTCAAACAGGGTAGGAATCAAAAGTTCTTTCAAAAAATTGAACAATTATTATATTCCGACAAAAGATTAGGTAGGATGAACCTGAATTTGAAGATAAAAAGACATAGGTATTTCTTTAAAGGGAATAACACTAAGCTTGTCCTGTATTATTCTGGCGAGTCTTTGCAATGAAGGAAGAGCTCACGCTGTTTTTTGGTGACTCAACTTTCTTCAACTAGATTAGGCTTAGAGACTGTCAAGAGTGATATTTCAACCAGAAAATCCAATGACAGTTATTCTTTATGTATGTGACTGGGTGAAATAGTGTTACCAGATGATCATAAGCTCTTTTGTATATAAATATGAAACAGTTTAGGCTTGTAACTATAGCTTCTCTTTGAAGGATTTGTCTTCTTAATAAGAACAATAACCATTTTTCATTATTGAGGATAAAAGTTGAATAAATTTGGCTAAGAACCCCTGCTGTGGGAAATGGCTGCAGGTGATTCATAGACGAGTCAATAAATAACATATTGTGCAATAGTTTCCCCTTTCAATGATCTCTCAGGCCTTCAGATTATATTAAGGAGTCAGTTTTAGTTTGTTGATACCACATTTCCTTGATTCTAGGATGCATATAATTTTACATGATACCATCACTGGAATTGGAGTGAGTCTTACAATTTGACATATCCCAAAATGTTGCCAGTCATATGTCAGTAAGATGCGATTGGATTGTCATTGCGTGCCTGAACTTCATTTTGGTTACTCTTCATACTGTTGTTACTTTTATGTCTAAATAGGTCTAGAAGAGTCCTTTTAATAAGCACTACCTATAGTTTCTACGTGAGAACAGAGAATTATGTCATAGTTTAATGGACAGCAGTTTCTTTTCTTCTTTGTGTAACATCATATAATAGTGCGTCTTACCTTCCGTGGCATCGTAGAGTCTATGAAATGCGCACTTTGAGGCCTGGTGACCGACGGAATGGTCTTGCCAAGCTGAGGAGCAGGCTGAACTGAAGTCATTCATTGGCAATCAGGGTAGAGCCAAGGAGACTTCTTCAGGTCAGGGAGAGCAACTGCATCAAACCATAAGTTAGAGGACCATGCGACTTTGGTCAAACCGATCAACTTCTCTAAGCCTCAGTGACACTTTACTAAATGGAAATAACAATGATATCTATCTTGGTAAGTTGTAAAAATTAGATAAGAATATGTTTATAAACTTGTTTTTAAGCAATTATGCCTAGAAACACTTTATAAAATTATTGTTCATAAGAATATATGAGAATTTGTCCTACGGAAGGAGGACGGTTAGATTATTACGTATCCACATAATGGATGTTAACACAGTGCATAAACACAAAATTTGAAAGGACATTTATGATACAGGGAGATGTACAAGAAGAAATATTAACCTTTGAAAGGAGGTTACAAAAACAAATATATTAAAAAACCAGACAATTTATATTTTTAAATTTTTTACTCATCACTATATGAGGAAAAACAAGTAATTTTAATGTGTTTTGTAAGTTGTATGTGTAAAATATCACTACTAAAATACAAACAATAATAAGTTCATTTTCTATTACAATATATAAAGCAAGTTCCCCTTCATTTTCCCATTTCATTTCCTCATTGAAACTCTTAAGTGCCAGGTGTGCTACCAGGAAATGACATCAAACTTAGAGAGTGGCTGAATGCTCACAATAGCTGCTGTCAGCTGTGTCTTCATCCATGGCAATGTGTGAGTTAATGTCCAGGTCTGTGGTGAAGGGAGTGGGGTACCTGCAGGACCAGGTGTCAGAATACTTTGTGTCTCTTTCTGGCCCTGGCCCTGTGGTGCTCTCTCACCTGCCACCTTGGGTTTAGACAAGCCAGTCTGAGTCTGAGGCTAATCTGGCTGGAAAAGGAAGTGAAAACATCATAGGCTTTTTGAAAGTGAATCTGACACTATTCAACTTATGAATCTAGAAACTTTGTCCCCCAGTTAAAAATCTTGACTTGTTCTTTAACTCCTCCTTCTGCTTCATCTTTCACATCCATCTACTGGGCTCTCATAATGGTGTTTTTCCCCCATTGCTTTTGTCTGTATTTTCTTCTCCATTGCTACGGTCTGTGGACAAATCATCAACTCATTCACAGAAATTGACGATTCATCTTGCTCTCTTCAGACTGCAGAAGATTTTCACCACTTTTGAACTCCATTCTCACCAATTTGTTTGCTTCTCCCATGTGATTTTTTTTTCTATTACTCTAACTAGCATTTTTGAGGCTTCCATCATATTGATCCATTGCCTGACTCATCCCAATCACATGAGAACCCCACCACCACCATTGCCTCCTTGGCAGTCCCAGTTGTTACCCTATGCATTTCCTTCCTCTGGCCCCTCTCATTTAGGATGTCTTCTCTATCTCCCACAAATTCTTCAAATTCATATCGTACTCATTCTCTAAGATGTACAACAAACATTAAAATCTCCAACCTCTCCCAGTGCCTATAACACTGAACGAACAGTTGGCTCTCCGTTAGCTCCTGCCTTTTAATCGATAATATTATTTCCACTAATTTAGTTTTGCCAGAAACAAGTCATTTTTCTCCTCTGGACCCAATATCCCTTATTTGTTATAAATGGATGATAACACTTCATGTTTCAGCTTGCACACCGTGGTGTGTTGAGAATCAAATGCTAAAATGCGAGAGAAATCCCTTAGCACAGTTAAAGCACCCAATGTCATCCCACTTGGTGTTGGCTCAGAGAAGCACAACATCATATGTAGAAGACTTTGCCAGGGTCTCGAGCAGATCCCCTTGTGTCATTATTAATGGTTCCGTGTGCTCATTCCCAGGTTCTTTGTGCTTTGACTTTTGCACCTTGTTCTTTTTAGAGTCTTGCTCCCACAGATGACTAGAAGTTTATGTCTCCTCATTGCAGGCCTTATCTGATAACTGATGGATAAAGGAGTATGAAAGCTCAGCTCCTGTTCCCAAAGAAGGACACACTCTGAGGTGTGATTTATGTCCCTGAACTCACCAAGGATTTGGCTGAGGCTGGGATATCACCTGACATAATATCCTTGCTTGGTGTGTCTTTTCCCCTGCCTGTTTCTCCCACTTGCTTGTCAGTTTTTTTTTGGACTTTCTTCTTTTTTAAATTTTTATTTCTCAATTTATTCATTTGTTTATTTTTTAATATAATTTCAACTTTTGTTTTAGACTTAGGGTGCATAGGTACAGGTTTGTTACATGGGCATATTGCATGATCCTGAGATTTGGGGTATGAATGTTTCCGACACCCAGGCAGTGAGCATAGTACTCAACAGGTACTTATTCAGCCCTTACCTTCCTTCCACCCTCCACCTTCAATCTATTGTCCTTAGTGTTATTGTTCCCATTGTTAGGTCCATGTGTACCAAATGCTTGGGGAACTTTCTTAATAGATCACTTATGCCTTCTCCTCAAATCTTTCCTGGAGAACTCAACCTGAGACATTAGTCTTCAAAGCTTGTTCAGAGATATGATTTCCACAGAACAAGACTTTCATTGACTCATTTCTCCCATATAAGTATATCTATATACTCTCAATGAGGATGGTAAAAGGTGTAAGACACGTCCTTCAAAATTTAAGCCACTGAGCCCCAAGCCAGATACCACATACTCTCACTGAGAATACACGGATAGACTTACATGAGAGTGCTGTCCTAAGCACTGAGATGCAAAGGGATGGTGTAAGTTCCCCCCTTTGTGCACATAAAAACACATGATTAAAAAGTAACAGAACCAGGATTTGAATTGAGTATCTTGTTCTGAATCCATTGTTCTTTTCTCTGCTTTCTGTCTGTGGATGTAAAATGCTCTTATATGCCTTCCTGCAGAGTTTTGAAGGTATATGTCATTTGTTGATTACAAGAATCTTCCAGTTATATCAAAGTAAAATAATATGAGCTTTTATATCCCATAAGCAAAGCTACATTAAAAAAGTCTTGTATACATTTAGTTTGTTTTTCAGCCCATTTGGTTTCCTGGGAAAAACATGGTACATGGTGAGTTTGATCAGTCAATATTGCACGTGATTCCTGAGTTGATTTTGCAATTAGACAAAAGTTTAAGAAGAGCCAGGTTTAGTCTCATAGCAGCCAGAGGTCCCATTCTTCTGATAACTGAGGTCTTAGATAATGGCAAAAAGCCATCTATGGGCTTTTTGATAAACCCTTCACATCAAGGTTGATATCTCAGAAAGGGTCAGGCCAAAGGTATAAGACACATCCTTCAAAATTTAAACCACTGATGCCCAAGCCAGAAATTACATCTGCTGATATTTTGAAGTCCAAGGGAAGGGTGGAGCGGCAGATAGAGAATTAAGAAATTTATTACTTCTTCAAGAGGGCAGGCAGATAGATTGGCAACTTGTGGGGGACTCTGAGTGCCTTGTCGACAACAGAATCTAGGTTTTTAGTTTCTTGATACCATAGTCAGAAAGTGGTTTAATGTCTGGGAAGTATAGGAAGAGCATGGAGGAAGCATTAAGACCTCCACATTGATCTTAAAACACTCATGTTCAATGTAATTTATATTTGTACTGACCAGTTTAGCACTCCTCTGGGATGGATCACTTAATTAGAAAGAATAAAAAAAGCTGTTGTTTGATGTATGTGTCTTAATTATTTCCAAGTGGCAGAATTGATTCCCCCCGTTATGAATTTGCCTCCATTTGTGAGACTAATGAAACCCCATTAAAGGGAATGGAAGGTCAGAGGTCACCCTTTCTTTACATTTAATGTCCTCAAGCTGGTAGATTATTTATGAGGGTTATTATGCTTTGGATAATGTTCCCAGTTTTTCAGAAGAGTTACGTTGCTATGTAACCATGAGATACCACACATCTCCTCAATGCACTTGCACTCCAGATGTCAAGTAGAAAATAGACTGGGAATATGATTAATCGCCATGGGTATTGGCAGTAATCAATATGACTTCCATAATCTCAGATATAGGGAATTGGCCACTGTGGGCCAGCTTGTTCTTACCCAAAGTTGTAGATAGTGCTTTGTATTCTAAAGAGAAAGACAATGCTTTTTCACCAAGAGAGTTCATAGACTGCATTCTAAGATGATTTTTCTTTTGGATTTCAATCAAAATTTCAAACAAAAAATATATATTCCCCTGGAAAATGAGAATATAGGGCATAACTGTGAGAAGGGTGATAAGTTTGTGTTCCTAAAATAGACTTCTTGGATTCAAATACCAACTTATTTACTTATAATTTGGGTAGGACAGTCACTTAACATCTCCATGTTTCGGTTTCCTCCTCTGTAAACTGAGCATAAGAAAAAATGTTGAGAAATAAATGAGCAATTTCATGCAGAACTGCTTTGAATAATTTCTGGCATATATTAAGCACTTAATAAGTGTTATTATCATGAAGATTTATAATTTCTCATGGGTTAGTTTCTTCATATCCACCCCATTTCTGCCCCAGAGCTTAACTTTTCGGCTCGTCCAGTGGGTTGACTCTTTGGTGGATTTTCTGTTTGTTTGACTCTGGTTTGTCCCAGATTTCCTTGAAGTCCACACTCTGCTGGCTTCTCTCTCTGTGCCCATTGCCTCTTCTGGGGTTGATTTCTCACAAGCCAGTTCTCATCAGGACAGGAAATGGAAAGTCACTGTGCATGTTTTTGTATAAGGGGCCATGGTACGCTAATGGTCAGATCACAGATTCTGGAGCCAGATGAATCGGGTACAGGTTTTAAAATGTATAATGGGGGCTTCCTAGATATATAACAACTGTCAAATTATTTCCCCAGTCTGAGCCTCAAATCCTCACATATAAAATGGGTATAATTCATAAAGTGTTGTGAGAATTAAATGTAACAAAGTGCTTGGCATAATTCCTGGCTAAGGGATGTCTTTAATACATGTTAGCTCTTCTATTTACATGTACACACACACAAAACACACGGTCACCAGCTAATACCAAGGTCCCCACAATATGAGAGATTGTTACTTTTTAGGAACTTACTGATAGATCATTTAAAATTTAGAAATCTGCCATCTAGTTTCTGATCAACAGTGTTTCGAGTTGTCTTTATTAGCTTTTAAATGAGGAATCTCAGGAATTTCACTGAATTATGCAAATGCAAAGTGATAAATTTTACCACTGCCAAAGTGCTAGGGGTTCAGACAGCTCTATTCTTCTTTTCCATCTTCTCTCTTTTTAGAAAACCCATGGGTGTACTCTCATTTGTTTAGGTGGTCAGTGAAATGATATTCCTCATGGCCAATGAAGGGCCTGACACACTCCTCTGACAGATGGCAAGCGCTGGGCCCTAATGAATTTGTTATTGCCATAATTGAAATCACATTTGAGCCTTGTTCTTCACCACTGGAGAGAAATGGGGGGTTTTACTTGCAAAATGTGGAGCTGGGGAAATCCTTCAGAAGGTGAAGGATGTGTTGAGGACAAGACTAGAACCACCTGTCATGTGGTTAATGCCCCAGTTCAGGGATGACCCTTGATCAGGCTTGGTTGGATTCCTCACAGCTGCAAGAGATGGGGTGGAAGAGAAACAAGGAAGCCCAGTTGCCCCAGCTTTGATTCTTTACAAAATCTGAACCTGTGTGGAGGGCTACCATTGACCTGTATTCTCTATCACAGGACCCAAGGCACGTTTTCCCCATCTCTTGAGTTCCTGGTGGCCCAGGCTTTGAGGGGCACAACAGCAGATACTTTGTTAATCACTGGGTAGTTCCGTGGTGGACTGTGGGGGATTGTGATGGAGTCGCTTTGGATGGTCACTGGCTTTTTACCTAAAGTGTCCTGAGATGGGCAGAATGATTTGTGGTGAACATGGTTCAACCCCACATAACAAATTTCCACCCAGATGGCATTATTTTTCAATAATAATAGCTTCAATTTATCATGTGCTTAATCTGTAGCATGGCCAGCATTTTAAATTTATTATCACAATTTATCTTCACAGAAATCCAGAGAGGCAGCTGCTACCATCATTTTAATTTTACAGGTGAGAAATTAAAGCCCAGAGAGAGGACGTTTCACATAATCTGCATAGCTCGAAAAGAGGAGAGCCATCCCTCGAGTGACTTATACCTAGAGTGACCATATAGTTCATTGCCTGAGCTGCGACATTTTTCAGAGTGAAAAGGGACATTATTAATTATGACACCAGGGCCATCCACACAAACTGGGACACAAGCTCTTACCAACCACCAAACTTTGTTAACCCTCTAACAGAGCTTTTTCTTTTTCTTCCTTCCTTCCTTTCTTCTTCCTTTTGAAACAAATCAATCCAGGGAAGTGATTAAAAGTGGGTCTTCCAGGCATCTTTTGATGGGTTGGTAGATGAACATTCTGGGACAGAGAAGCCTTTGAACATTCCTTAAAGGCATGCATATTTGCTGATTCCCTGCCCTACTTTGTCTCAGTCTCCAACCCAGGGTTCAATTAAATGTCACTTCCCTTCCCTTCCCTTCCCTTCCCTTCCCTTCCCTTCCCTTCCCTTCCCTTCCCTTCCCTTCCCT
>NC_045453.1:51184276-51217644 GCF_002776525.5 Piliocolobus tephrosceles | reverse complement strand
CTTCCCTTCCCTTCCCTTCCCTTCCCTTCCCTTCCCTTCCCTTCCCTCCCTCCCTCCCTCTTTCTCTCTTTCCCTCTTTCTTTCTCTCTCTCTTTTTTTCTTTCTTTTCTTCCTCTCCTCCTTCTCTTCATTCTCCTCCTTCCTCTGCTTTTAATGTGCCCTGTATTCACTAGTGTTACACTTTTATTTTGACTCTCAAGGAACCTTCTCAAAATCAACATTGTGCTTCAACATACTAGGCAAGATGAGAGGCTTCACTTTGTACTGAATGCCAGTTAGATATTTTTTTCACCAATAATGTTGGGATAACATAAGTCAGATAAATCTCTAAAGTTTTCACAAGCAGGACTACTGTGAATTTAATTCTCAGGGAAGGAGACATGGGGATAATCATCTGAATTTAGAATTACTTAGTAGAAAGTTTTGGGATATGAAGGCAAAGAAAATTGGAACATAAAACATTCTGATCATCTTCTTCACAAGACATATTCCAGAACACAGGAAGATAGGATCAATCCAGTTGTGCCAAATATTGATAAGCTGTGGCTCTTAGTTAAATATTCATGAGAAGGATGTTGGCTTTTGTCCAGGGGCACAATAGGTGCTTTGTTTGGGGTAGGTGATGCCATTCACACTTTCTCAGAATAAACACGGATGACTCAAATTGGATTATCTGGGACTTGGATATTAATAGTCTTTGCAAACTTTTGTTTGGTTGGGCAGTGCTTTTAAGGGAAAATTTAGTGGACCTTTTTTAAAGGGCTTGTTTCTGCAAGGGGGACCATCAGAGGGACCTTTGGAGTGTGGGGGCAACTGTCTCATAGCTTGCCAGAACATTTGCCTCTGAGCAAAACAAATGAGGGGTTCCTGGCTGACTCTATGTTGGTGGAATGGTCTATTTTGAATAATGTTTTAATTAGTAGGTTGTAACCAGGACTGGCCTTAGGGAAGCCCAAATCTTTTGCTGCCTTCATTTGTAAAGGCCAGAGCTCGTAACCTGATTGCCCAAGTAAGAATGAAGCTCATGATTATGTGTCATGAAGCAAGTAACTGTGGAAAATTGGAGCTTCATCTCTCTGGGTGACTCTGTGAGGCAGGGTAGAACATGTATCTCAGAGTTATTCTGCCCATGAGGCAAGAACTGTGGTGTTAACTCCTGACGTTCATTGGGGAGGAGGTGTTCCTTTTGGTATTGGACATCCATTTTTTTGTGTGTTTCCAGCTTACAATGTAAATGGGCGGAGTGGGCTCCAGCAGCCAGAGACAGAGTCTCCAGGCAAAGAATCTCAGGAGCTGACTGGCTCTATTACCAGTCATGGAAATGGTAAGTGTAGATGGGATCTGAATAGAGCAAGGATAACATCTGTGACACAGTCCTTTGCAATGGGGTCGACGGCAGGTGAAGTAGACAGGAGGAAGGGGGTAGGATGAATGAGGGAGAGTTTGTAAGAACTCAGGTCTAGCCTATACCCAAGACCTCACAAAGTCTCTGAAAGTTATTCCCTTGGAGTTGCGTCCCACAGTCTCTAACCTAGAGTTGTTCAATATAAATTAGGATCAGTAATGTAAAGTAACTTAAAGCCCCAAAGTTGAGCTTCTTGGTAGTCAGTGAAATCTCTGAATGCAATTGTTGGTGTGTGAATTCCTATGTTTGTTTTTGTAGTCCTTTTTATTCATTGAAGTACAAAGACAAGAAGAGTTAAGAACTATAGTTTTAGAACTTACAGATCAAATTCAAGTGCATTTGTTTTGTTTTAGCTTTTTGAATATTTGAAACTCCTCATTTCAGTCATTTTTTGTCATTTCAATGAATTATTTGTGTTCTCCATTTTCTTCCAATTTCTACATAGCGATTTCAACTGAATAAATTTTAAGTATTCTGGATCTGACATACAGAAACAATGCACAGATTTTCAAAATGTTGGGTTTTGTTTGTTTCTCTTTATATCAGTGGGATTTTCTCATCTAAATATATGGAAATAAATTGGCTTCTGTTATCGTCTTATACATTTATAATATCTATAGCCATATAGTTCTTAAATGGCATATAGTTATTGGGTGTAAATGATCAATTAACGCATGTTGCCTTTTTGGGTTAATAGTTAGGGATATGTGTGTATGAATCCCACTCCCCTAACTTTGTTTTTCTACTGAGTTTTAATGAGGTCGGGTGCGGTGGCTCATGCCTGTAATCCCCGCACTTTGGGATGCTGAGGCAGGCAGATCACGAGGTCAAGAGATCAAGACCATCTGGCCAACATGGTGAAAACCCATGTCTACTAAAAATACAAGAATTAGCTGGGTGTGACGTCACGAGCTTGTAGCCCGAGCTGCTCGGGAGGCTGAGGCAGGAGAATCGCTTGAACCCAGGAGGCGGAGGTTGCAGTGAGCCAAGATCACGCCACTGCACTCCAGCCTGGGTGACAGAGCGAGACTCCATCTCAAAAGATAAATCAATGATATCAATATAATTTTTATTTCCATATATTTACATAATCTCTCCCTCGTCTCCCACACATACACACACATACACACACGCTTTGAACATGAGTTTTTCATAGAAATTAAGAACATACAATCAGCTTTTTGCTCATCATATTTCACATTTGGCATTTTAGAGAGTAAAGTGCATCTTCAGATCTCTGGATCTGAGTTGCTAATAGGAGGGTTGCGATGGGGAGGGTAAAGGGGACTTTGGTAGCATCTCACATAGTAACAATGGCAGCTAGTCTTAAAATAGCTGAAGAAGTTAGAAGGTAGAAGATTCTGCATCCGAAAGTTCCAGAGAGTAGTAGGGCTTTACCCCAAACCCAAACCTCTTTTAAGACAGATGTGAGATTTTTGTTCCATTGGACAGAGTAGACAAGTTGGCGTTGGTTTCATTGATAAGGTAAGTCAAGTTTATCTTTTCAAGAAGAGACAAATTCTCATCCACAGAAGAGTTAAATACTAAAATTTTTCTCACAAATTCATGCTGCATCATTTTATTTCTTTGTGAAGTATTCACTGAGCACCTAATATGCTCCAAGTACCTAACATTCTAGGTGCCAGCTCTCAATAGCTATTCCTACCCTCTTAATTTACCCGAAGGCAAAGGCCTTGAAGCTCTGTTTCCTGCACTTCTCTGTTCTTTGCCTACAGGTGGGCAGGCATGTATACACTTGTTAATCATTTGCCTGGGCCTTGAACTCTTGGGAGAAGCATTCTAAGCATGGAAAGAATTCCACCAAGAATTGCCTATCGATCAACTACCCTTTAGAATTTTTGAAAGGCCAGCTTTATTTGCCCATGTAATCCTCCAAGGAACACAGATATTCTAATCTAAAGCATGAAAAACAGTAATTCATTGTTGTACTGAAGCAAGGTATAAACCACGGGAAATGATGGTGTCAAAGAATTAGGACTCCTAGGGATTTGGAGTCAAGCCCTGCCTCAATCATTTCCTAGCTATGGAGCAAGTTCCATAATCAGAGTTGGACCACTGGGGTCTCCGCACTGTACCCTGTGCTCTAATAGGCCATGCCTGTTAGATCTGTATTTCTCCCTATTCATCTTGTTCCTCATGGGGCAAGAAGTCCACAAGGCTAGGGAACATACCCACCTAAAACCCACATTCTCCTTTTTAGAATATGCTTGGAGTAACCTTGACCAGGATCCACTGCTAAAACTGCCCTTAGTCCTTCTTAGGGCCCGCAGGGGACTCTTCCCTCAGTTTGTCCTCCTGAGGGTGAATTGCACTACTGGCATATGCACTTTTTAGCCTGAGGAGTGGTGAAGGGGCAGCTGTTTACTGGGTGGTAATGTGTAGAGGAATCTTGGGTAGGTATCCTGCATTAGACAATAGATACAAAGCAATTCGACAGTTCGTGTTCAGCAAACATTTGCTGTAAGTTTGATCACTGGTAAAATATAAGTCAACATCCATAATGTCTAAATTGTTTATTTCTACATCTGATAAAAAGAGAGGAAAAGGTTAGCATGAGATTGAGCCATGGAGACTGGGGGCATTTATTGTGTTCTAAGGGACAGACCTCCTGCATAGACATTTAGCTGTAGTTATATAGAAGGGACATGATTACTCAGGTTTTCCAATTTATTTTATTTAAAATTTTTCCATCCCCAGTGTGTAGAAGAGAGGCATACCTTTAGACAAAGACAGAACATAAATTGTGTGAAGGAGAAGAAAAAAATATCAAATGCACTCTGAAAGCATACAGGGAAAGATGATAAGAAAATATTTGATATAGTATAACCTTCAGAGATAGCTTATCAAAGTCTGGGTCAGCTTCGTTGGTTTCACAAAATAGTCTTGTTATGGGGACATTTTCCAGGGGCAACCAGTCCTGTGACAGTTGTTTGTGGAGTTTCAAGTTCAAGAGAGATTACTCTCTCCAAAGCATCATTTTAAAAGACGTTTTTAAATGGCAGGGGGTAGGTAATTTAATCTATACATTGCTATAAAAATGGGCACATGGGCTTTGGGTTGCTATAGCAATCAGGCAGCTCAAGCAACAGGAACCAGGTGAAGTTTTGTTGCATACATGATGTGAGTGACAGAGGATGAGGTGGAGAAGGAAGAGGAAATCTCATCAAGTGTATAGTCAATAGCAAATGCTTTCAAAGTGAAAATGCTCGGTGGTAAGTGACTTCAAAAGCTACAAGGTGGAGTCCGGACCAAAAAAAGCATCCACTTTAAGGCATTGGCTGCTGAAAATTTTTAGAATCAGTAATGAAGTGTTGTCTTATGTTGGGTTCCCTAGATGCAGAGTTTGAGACAACAATTTAGTGCACATGATTTATTGAAGTCCTCCAAGGAGAAAGAGAGTGAGGGAAGTAGGATGGGTCAGGAAAGATGTTGAGCAGATGCATAGGCTTAGCTGGAGTTGAGTTTCAGCTTCATCTCATGGGGAGCTCTACAGTTGATCTTACCTTGAGGTCAGAAAATGGTTTATATTTATTTATTAAATTCACTGTCAGTTAATTATTGGATATCTTTCATAGTCCCCATCAGGAGCAGGAAAGTGTAACCTTTCAGGCAAAGTGGCCCTGGTTTGGCCAAAGGCAATTATCCAAATAAGGTGGCAACTGTAAAATGCCCACAACAGCTGGGGAATGGGCAGAGTAGCCTGTTAAACAAAACTGGAGTGGGGAGCCCAGAACGCCCATTACAAGCATTGTGGTATGTGATTATATGTGTGTGCAGGTATGTGTATATGCATATATTTAACTTCTAGCCTTAGGATTATGCTTACATAATCATGTTTCTGTGAATCACAAATATGGGTTTCAAATATGATTACATCTATTACATGTGGATATATTTAGTCCACTTGTGAGTATTAAAAAGACTTATGGCATAGCTGAAATCTTTCCAGAGTGCTGAATTCCTACTCTGTATAAAACTACGTACTCTGGGACAACATTCAACCCCAGTTGTGTAAACCCTAGTACCTAATCCATGGGATTTGGCTTTACCTTCATGCTAGGGAGTGAGTTGAGAACGAGGATTGTCTTTAGGGTAGAGAAGTGGGAGATTTGCATTGAACATTCGAAGATCCACTGCAGAAGAGTCCTCCACTGACTTTATTAGGTTTACAAGGAAAAAGAGGGAAAATTCTTCCTCTGGCTTTTCTTTTGGTGAAATGGGCTAAGGATGCAGGCAGCTTGAATCCACTTCCCCTCCCCTTGATGTGAGTTTCAGGAGTTTAGCGCCCAAGGGTATGTAATGTTGAGACAAAGTCAACATGGGAGCTATCCCATATTTCTGGTTTGCCATGATTTCAGTTTCCATTGCTCAAGTAATGAGGTTGTTCCCTGATTTCAGCAAACTATCTATATTCTTGCAGCTTGTCAGCTACTGCTACATTTCATATCAGCCCAAAGCAAATTAGTCACAGCATTTCCAATTAACATGACCAGCATTGTGCTGCATATAAACAAAACCGGTAAAATATACACCTTGCGTCTTAGAGTAGAAATGAGGATAGCTTACCTCCCCAGCTGTGTCGTATGCACACCTAACACAAGGAGTGAACTGTGGAGATTTTTAAAGGAGATAACGACAGTTGCATCCAGCAGGTTGCATTCTACTTAAGATCCAATAGTAAATACAGGAAAAAAAAAAAAATAGGCACCAGTTTTCTGTTCCTTAAAACTACCTTAGAATTTTCAGAGAACTTTTTTATTGGTCACCTGGGCAAAAAAATAAGATAAAATAAACATGTGAGCAATATTGTAGAAAACTATTATAAGCTATTTCAGTGGTGTTAGACAATTCTCTATCACATGTATGCCTAAAAAACAGGTCAACAGGAGACACAGAGGCCACAGAACTAGAAAAAGCAGTATAACTTTTACACTGCAGTTACATTAACATCCTAACTGACTTCCTTCATGTGGGGTTCATAAATGACTGAAGTTTTTAAAACCATTTTACTACTTAAAAAAGAGCTTAAGCTTTTGATTTTTCTATGTGTTCTATTATTTCTATTCTTGTTCAGAGTATGGGTTTGGAGGGGTGTTTTTGAAAATTGGTTCAATTTCTAAGGATCAAAGACCTAAGTAAGGTATGACTCTCTGTCCCTGCCTCTATCCCAGAATGGCCGCTTTACCATCATGCAATCGGAAGTTGTAACTGCTTTGCTGACAGCACTGCAGAACCTATACCACTCAAGTATCCTAGAACAGAGAAGTAGGGAAGATGTCTGGGCAGGGTTAATAGTCTTTCAGAACTGTCTCTGACTTGAATAAGCTGAGTGACTTTCTCTGGCTAAAGAACAATAGAAAGTATGATTCAAGCAGAGACTTGAAATGTGTTTCAGCACTGGGGCTGGGTCTTTCCTACTGCTCTTTGCACCTTGAGACCACCAAGTGAAGGAGCCTGAGCTTGTCTGCTAGAGGATGAGACACTTGGCCTAATCGCCAAACATGTGAGTGAAGTTATCTCAAATAAACCAATCACCAGTTGACCACAGGCACAGGCACCCGAGAGCCCAGCATGTCATTCAGGCTTTCCCAGACCTGATCTGCCCAGACGACCCACAGAATAATAAGCAAAACAAATGGTTGTTGTTTTAAGCCAGTAAGATTTGAGTTGGTCTAAAGAAAACTGATGTAGCTTTGAAAACACAGTGGCCCATATTATTTTTAAAGTCATCTTATGTTCACAAACTTTTAATTATCCTTGCGTTACTGTGAAAGGTAGATTAATTTTTATCTTTTAGTCCAAAAAGTGGGTGGCCTTAGAATTCCTCATTTGCAGGTAGTTTATTCTTAGGACTAAGCAGGCCTAGCACCCCATTAGAGGCGAAAACTCTTAAGAAGTACTGGGATACCCTCTATTTACCCTTTTGTGCTCAACCAAATTTCTACTCCTCCATTCCCTCTATCCCAAGGGCATCTTAGCAGAGAAAGAAACTTCCTGACCAGTACTTTTCATACTCCACCTGTAGAATAGGGGCCACATGAAGGGTTTGTGTCAGACTCTCTCTGCTCATCAATGCCTGTCATAGAACTTACACTGGTCTGGGCTCAGCTGCTTACCAATGTGATGTGACCTTACCAATAATGAGGGTCACTGCAAAGCAAGGACCTGACAAGTAGAGCTGGGCTGTAGCCTGAGATTTGGTCCTGGTACAAAGGAAACAAATTACTTAATGAATGACTGCAAGTCCTTGATCCACCAAATGTGGGCCTTTACCTGCCTAACACGAGTGTTGACTTGTTAGCTAACACATTCCACCTGGAATAGTCAGCAGGGAAACCCCAAGCTGGCCTGGCTCTGACTACAAGCATTCCTGGCACATCAAGTGCCGAATAATGGAGTGAAACTTGCAAACAGAGGAGATATTTTGATTCTTAAGCCACTAGTTCCAGATGTTTACTTCTGAGATTTCTTTGCAGATGCAAAGGAGTTGCAGAGTATAAAGAATATGAAGAAGAGAGTCAAGAAACCTGACTTCTTGCCAGAGCTCTGCCAACCATTTAATGTGTGAATGTGGCCAAGGCACCATCCTTTTGGGAGCCTCCATTTTGTCACTGGTAAAATGAGGAAGGTGAATATATCTTCTCTTGGGCCCTTTGAGGTCTATGTGTATGTCTTATTCAAGTGCATAAATACTCTAAGAGAGAAAGGATCTTTGCATCTTAGAGAAGCATATAAACTCTAATATGCATGAAGAATCAACTGGGAATCTTACAATGAACATTCTATTCAGGAAGTCTGGATGGGGTCTGAGAATCTGAATTCTGTTAAGCTCCCTGGTGATGCTGATGCTGCCAGCCTATGGACCTCACTTTGAGTAGCAAGACCCTACAGGATGCTCTTCTTATGTTAACCTCTCTCAGTTCTGTGTAGAGTAGGAATGTTTATTGTCAGGTGAACAGGAGCAGAAGACTTGAAAAGCACAAATCATTTGAATTTGTTGTTTTTGAGTGCTCATAGCATGAGGAACCAAGAGATAATTTCTCTTGTGGTTTTGTAAATGTTTAAGGCTAAATTTGTTTCTGGAGTCCCTTCTGGTCTTGTTGAGTGCTTCCTGTGGAGACTTTCCATTTCTGCTGCTGTGATTTGGAGTGAACTTCTAGAGATGAAGGCTTTAAAAATGTCTTTGATGTGTCTTATATAGAACCACATATTTCACAGATGAAATTTATTGCAGGATGACCAAAATAATGATCAAATGCAGAACAGCTAGAAACTTGTGTAGCAGTTGTGAAATATCCCGGATAATTAGAAAACTTTAAAATAAATCATCAGTGTTTGGTGATAAAAAGATAAATATTTAAGAAAAGACTATCGTTGTTATGAAAGTGTACCTCAAACTTTAATTATTACGGCCTAGGTTGGGATGTTAGATAGTAAGCCAGTCTGTTGTCTTTTTTTTCTTCTTCTAGTTGGGGAATGCAGGTGGTGGTGGTAAAATGATCTGGGGAGCTACTCAAGCAGAATGCTTTAAAATCATCCCTGGACAGTTTTTGATCTCTGGTATAACACCAGGGGTTAGAGGGATAAAGGAAGATAATTCTTTTACATCTTTCTTGACGAAAAAGCAAACGTGGGAAGATGTAATTTGGTTTTATTTACCAAGGGAAATGCCAACAATTTTTACTGTTTTCTAAACACCTAGGAGTGGTAATTTCCCCCACCCTCCTTGGCAGAGTCTACACAGGAGCTGCAAATTTAACTGTTTTCAGGGGCTAGGCCAGTAAAATAACTGAGTGAAAAGGCTGGAACAAGACTAACAAATGGTGGAGACTATTCTCAGATGGAAAATTTGTATTCCACCCTAACAGCATAGCCTTTACGCATTTCCCATTTTTTTCTAATGATGTAGAAAATCTCTTATTTTTTTTTAATGTTTAAACTTAGTTTATGAAGAACAGTGCACAGGCCCAACGAAACATGCCTGTAGATTAGATTTGTTTCAGAGAAGGATGACCATGATTAGAAGATTCCTGGTTTTAGTTACAGATCTAGTTTTTGGTCTAGAGATTCAGTACCTTGACCCACAATATGAAAATCCTGACATTGTTTACTCAGATCATGATAAAATGTTTCGCAATTTGAAGAACTGTGATCAATATATTTATGTTCATCACATCTCATATGACAAGAGATCTTCCAGAGTCTGAAAGAGATGCTCTGTTTAAAATATATTAATGAAAATTAAATATTAAAAAAAGGTACTCAAACATTTCAGGAAAAATTATGTGTCCTCAGAAATAATTTTTTAAATCATAAATATATTTTCTGACCTTCTTATCTATGAACACTTAAATAGTTCCAAAAAGTTCAAAGAAAAAAAGGTAACTGAATATGAGATGTACATAAGTTGAACCAAATTGCTTTTTGTGTAGCACTATATAGGACACTTAAACATATTTTGTTATTAGCTGTTTTCTCCTTAGCATCTTCAAGGTTGTGAGTATAATTTTCCTATTCTAGAGATGAATTAAGTTTGATCGGCTTCTCTTTGAAATATTAAACTTTTCCTGGCTTCTATGCATGGCGCCTGTGGCCTTTTAGGCTGTTTCTCTTTCCTAAACAAGAACATCCCCTAAGAAAGTTCCTAAAATTTGTTCCTTTGTATACACTTCCTTCTTCACAAAACTCATTCTTTTTCCCATAATTTTGACTAGAACCATAGGAGTCCAATTCTCAGAATGTGTGCTTTATCCTTAATCTTACAGCAATGCCTTGCCCGTTTCCCCATTCCCACAGCCTTATCCCCAGTGGAGAACACCCATCACCTTGCCTTTGGTTGTTTTCCACTGTGGCATACCTCACTGAACACCACAAACTCTTCATAGTTTCAATTATCAGGCATTACTCTTAGCCATCAGCCAATGTCAATGAATATGTCGAATGATTTCTTTGTTGTTTATCCCTCCTTCTGTTAAAGTCTTTAATTATTTCCCAAGGACAAATAGTATTTATTTTAATGATTTAAAATACATCTGGATGTTTTGGCAGTTCCAGGAGGTGAGCTCCAAATGAATGTGTGTTTATAACCTCAGGTCTGTCTTTTCCACGACTTGAAAAATAATTAAGAACATTGTGAAAATAAAGGTAATTAAAGACTTAATTTTGTATGTTGATGACAGGATGTAAATAGCTCTGCTGGTCACACATTTCCGTAGGTTATTAGGTACCTTACATATGCTAATTCCATGTACTTTTCCATGTCCAGGAA
Organism: Piliocolobus tephrosceles; assembly: GCF_002776525.5. Classification (NCBI taxonomy): domain Eukaryota; kingdom Metazoa; phylum Chordata; class Mammalia; order Primates; family Cercopithecidae; genus Piliocolobus; species Piliocolobus tephrosceles. The sequence goes on along the minus strand of NC_045453.1, from coordinate 51,206,950 downwards.
TCTATTTTCTCCATCACTGCCTTATAATAGTGGAGATATGCCTATAGTTTGTTTTACCTTCAGACGCTTCCCCACTTGAATCCAATCTTCAATAGGTGTATTAGCTATAGTGTAATTGGTGCATTGTATATCAACTCAAAAATACTTTCATTGATTCCTTATTTCCTATGGTTAAAGAAATCTAGAAGGTGAGGTTCTTCATAAATTCATCTGAATGACTTTGGAAATGTTATCTTCCATAAGATAAGACAGATGTTATCTCCAACTTCTCTAAACACATGGTGAATCTAGTTAACCTGACCCGTTTTTTGTCTAGAGAACTTACATGGGCATTCTCATTACTTCTCCTCTCCCAGGGTGTTGTTCTCACCCAGGAGCTTCATGCTCTACTTCTTTCCCTTATATATAAATGTGTGTGATTGTGGATGGTTAAGATATCTGATCTGTTTGCAAGTTGCAGACATGATGTCTCATTCCTAAATATTTTACTGAATGAAAGGACTTTCTCTTACATAACCATAGTATTATGCAATAATGAAAATAATAATCTGAAGACTGATGAATTTTAAAAGTTACACTGCAGATTTTATTGCAATTTCCCCAATTGTCCCACTCATTTCCCTTATAACAAAAGAGTAAGAAATCTTGTCCAGGATCCAACCCAGGTCACTTGATGCATTTAGTTGCCATATTGTTTATGTCTTGTTTAATCTGGAAAGATTCCTCAGTTTTTCTTGCCTTGCACATCTTGACATTTTTAGAGAGTACATGCCAGGCATTTTGTAGAATGTCATTCAATTTGGATTAGTCTGTGCTACTTCGTGATTATATTCAAGTTATACATCTTTTTTTTTTTTGGCAAGCATATCACAGAAGTGATGTTAAATTCATCTCAGGGTGTCATATCAGGAGACATTTTATTTCCATTTGTCCCATTAGTGGTGATATTATCTTTGGTCATTTGCTTAAGTAGTGATTGCTGGGCTTCTCCATTGTAAAGGTACTATTTTCCTCTTTGTAGTGGAATATCTCATAGGAGATATGTTGAGAGTAGATAAATATCTCCCCTCACTTGTTTTTGAAATAATTTTAGACTTAACAGAAAAGTTGCGAAAGTCATACCAAGTTTCAATATACCTTGTATCTAGCTTCCCCTACGTTAGCAATTCATAAAAACAAAGTGCGATGATCAAAATGAGAAAATTAACATTAGTATAATACTTTTAACAAAACTACAGACCTTACTGCAATTTCATCACTTTTCCCCCTAATACTTTTTTCTCTTCCAGGATCCCGCATTGCTTTTTTTATGATTGTGTCTTCCTAGTCTCCTCCAACCTATGCCTGTTCTCCCTGTCATTTCTTGTCTTTCATGATGATGAAATATTTAATGAGTGTGGGTTATTTGTTGTGTAGACTTTCTCTCAATTAGGGTTTGTATTCTGTATTCTCTTGATTAGATTGAGGTTATGCATTTGCGGCAGGAATGCCACAGAAGTGGCATTGTGTTCTCAGTGTGTGATACTGGGGAAATATCATGTTCATATAGCTTATTGCTGGTCATGTTAACCCTGCTCATTTTGCTGAGTAGTATCTGCTGGGTTTCTCCATTATAAAGTCCCTATTTTCTCCTTTTGGAACTGATCAATATCCTAGGGGAGATACTTTGAGACTATGCAAGTATATTATTTCTCCTGAAACTTTCACCATCGATTATAGCATTTATTGATGAATTTTACCTGCAACAATGATTACTGTGGTCTTTGCTTAATGGTGATTTTGCCTGATAATACTGTTTCTCAAAAAATTTTCACTCATTATTTTTAACATCCATTGATGATTCTTGATTATAACAGTTATTACTATGGTGATGGTCAAATGGTGATTGACTAGATCTCCAATCTTGTCTCTTAATAATGAACATGAATTTCTCAGGAGCGTAAACTAGAGTTGGTAGATTCCTATTGCCAGCTATGAACCCATAGATTCTATTTTATGTAGTCCTAATGCTAGACTCTAATTACTAGATGAAACCAGGGTTGCTTTGGGAGAAACTATGAACTAAGAGGAATTATTAAGACAATTCTATGGGGCTATACCATGTCTTTATAATTTAGGAGGTGGTTTTAACTTTAATTGGCTGCTAGATATAATAGTAGCAATCACTGACATTTGTTTAGCACCCTATAATTTTGCAAAGACTTCCTTAAAACACTCTGAAATATATTAATTGTTGTGTCCACAGGCTAGGTTTGGTTTACTGCCACTTACAAGTATCTTTATATAGACCTCTTTTTTGCTCTGTTTTCTAAATCTTTTTTTTTTTTTTTTTTTTGGTGGGAGGATTGTTGGAGTAAGTAACACTAGCTGGCTATAACAAACACTACCAATACCCTAGTCTCAGTAGCTTAAAACAATGAAAGTTTTTTTGTTGTTGTTGTTCATGGAAAGTATAATGTAAATGTTCCCTACCAGGGGAGATCTTTGGCATGGTCATTCAAAGACCCAGGCTTATTATACTGTGGCTCCCCTGCTCCTAGGACCTTGCCAGACTCTCCACATTTGGATGGCAAAAGAGTAAAGACGGAATTTGAAGAACTGCTTGGGAGATTCTTATGGCTGGGCTGAAAATGGCAAATAGTGACTGTGCTTCTGTTCCATTGGCTAGACTCAGTCACATGGCTATTCTTACTGCAAGGGAGGCTGGGAAATATAGTTTATCTGTATGCCCAGGAGGTAGAGGAAACAGTTTTGTTGAAATATAGCAGTTTCTGTCAGTTTTGATTTTAAGAGGTTATCATATGGCACATGTAACCAAATGCTTGGCTCAGAGGAGACTAATTAATGTGCTGTGTTGACTGCATCAGGTGTAGGGGGGACATTTGTGAGGCTGAGCCTCAGCCTAATTTATAGAAAGAAGGCTTCCTGACTAACTCTAGTTAGCTTTGCAATAACCTTTCTAATTTGCCAATAGCCCTTCTCCCTTTGATCAAACTATCTCTAAGAATTTTCCACTCTAATGAATGACTAAATCAAACTATTCCTTTACCTAAGCGGAGTACCCACATCTTCAAGAAAGAGTCATTAGACACCTTTCAATCCCGAGCTCATATAAAATAATCTGGAAGAGCCGAGGAAATCAGAAGCATATCTAAGATGGACTTGCAGAACCAATATAAAGAATATATAGAGGGCTTTTGGAAGCGAAGCCTCTCTCTTGCCCCATTTCTACCAGGACAAAGTGCCAAAGTCAAAGCACTTTGTATCCCACCATGTGATGGGTACAAAATGAAGTTTTAAAGCGATAATTTTTAAAGGCTTATTGCAAAGAGGCATGAATTATTCCTCTTTAGGCAGAAGAGGAGTACACTCTGAACGTGTGTCTTCTTCAAGTCTACCCCCACCATCCACATAACGAAGATACACTGATCACCTGTATCACATATTGAAAGATTCCCAAACCCTTGGCATTTTGTGCAATGAACATTTTCACTGGTCATTAGAGATCCTCATTAAAGAAACCTATTGAAGAGAGGGTGGAAGCATCCTGCCAGTCTGAAAGGGGTTATTAAAAAAATCCTGGTTACTCTTGATGCTTCGTTTTGATGGCGTGAGGTTCTTAACTGGATATTGCATAAGGTTGTACCATGATAGCAGCTTAAGAAATTAATAAATCTGGCTCAAGATAGAGAGTTTTTTAATCAGACAAGAGTCATTCCAAATTCTGTATTGCTGGTAGAATTAGCTGTCTGTGAATCAGAAGAATGTTAAGGTAATATGACAGGGGAAATACTTTCAGTGAACATGATTCTCTATGATTGATCCTGGCTGCAAAATTTTCTGCCAACAGAAATTGATGTCTGTGTTGGAGCTATTACCCTCACTTTGCTGCACTGCCACTCCCATGCTGTGGCCAGGCAGAGAAATACTTGAACACCGTGTTCGTGGACATCAATTTATCTTTCAAGACATCACAACATTATTGTGTTATTGAAAAGAAGAAAGTGGAGTCTACTCCCTTCTTGCCTAATCTACCTCCAGTCCTGTAACTGGTGTGAAACCTGAGTTTTACAGTTGGAGGGAAACTGCCACATGACCTCCCCACTTCCACGGAGTCATGCCATCAAACTGCCCTTTCTCATTATTATTATTTATTGTTCCTTGAACTCAGCAAGCAAAAGTGGCTCATACAATAACTCTGGCAGTGCCAAAACAAACAGACACAGTACTGCTCTAAGTTGCTGGGGTTTACAGACGCAAATGATATTGTGCAAAAGAGAAATGTAGAACAAATGCAGAATGGAGGAGGTGTATTTCCTGTGTCCCCTTTCTTTTGCTATTTGCTCCACACTCTTTGACTCAATGAAGAAAACATGCATGAAATATATACCTTCATGTCTGGATAATTTAAAAGCATTGAGAAGATTTAGACGTTTCAGTAATTCTCACAAAAATGCTTAAAGAATTCTACAGATTTAGAATTTTAGTTCTTGCCAGAAAACTAATTCAACTTAATTTTGTGGATGGTTCTTGAAAAAAACACTATTAAATACTATTGCTAAATACTATTAAATACTATTTTTAAATACTGTTAAGTAAGGGAAGGAAATGCAGAAGGAATGAGCAGGGCATTTGAGGAGAACTGAAATCACTTAATATTTCACCAGAACATTCCTTTTTAACATGTTATTAAACGTTTTAACTTGAAATCGTTTATTTTATTATGTGTAAACCTTGGGTTGGAAGCATCCCCTGGAATTAGTTGAAAAGGTAAAAACAATTTATGCATAGAAGGAGTTAGGTCTTGCTAGAGACTCAAATGATTATCACATTAGTAAATAAATGAATAAATTAATTACTACTTGATTTCTTTGCCATTAAATCTCTTTTCCCATCTTTCTTTCTGTGTTCCTCCCTTCAAAAATAGTTGTCAACTACCATAGCTTCTTCTCCCACCCATTTAAAAAATATTTTGTTAACCTTTGCCCATTTGGTGGACTGGACATTTGCTGTTGCTTTCTGTCCAGAATCTCTTCTCTCTTCTATTAAAAATATTGTTTCTTGAAGAGTTTTCTTCCTTCACAATCAGGTCATGTGATTTGATAACAGGTGACCTGCCCCCACGTTTCAGGGTGGCTATGTCGTGGCCCAGGCTCACTAGATGAACATATGACCCACACCTGTCCAATTACAGTGAATCTCAGTACTTTTGCTGGCAGTGTAGGAAGTATGGAAGAAAGTCAAGGATGAAGGTGATATAAGAGGTCTTGTCTGTCCACTGGCATTGCTAAAAGAGGAAATGGGTCTGGGGCTGTGGTGTATCATCTTGTCACCTTGAGTTGTGGCGCTGAGGTCGTTTTGAAAGGAGTTCACCAAGAAAGTCCATGATTCCAAGATGTTCTGAAGACATCATCTGAGTTTCTGGAGGTACTGGTGTCTGAAACAAGATACTGGCTATTGAGACAATAAAAGTCCCCCCACTGCTTGCCACTTTTTTTTTAATGCCTGTTGAATTGGGTCTGCTGTTTATTTGCCAGAAGGGTTTAGACAAATGCATCTCCCTCAAATGCACACCCACATCTGTATTTTAGAGAAGAGCATAAATTAGAAATATAGCAGTGTTTTCTAGTATGTCTTTCTTTGTTTTTACTATCAACTACTAATTTTCTTGGTGTCTTCTTTGGTATTTTCATATAAAGTAAATGCTGCATAAATTACCCAATTAATCATTATTTTTTTCTGTGAATAGAACACGCCTGTTATACTTTAGGTTATTAATTTATAATTGTCAGAGCCAGGGGTTAAATTGTGCATCAGTGAAGTCCCTCCCTCATTACCATGCTTTGGCTGAATCCTGTCTCCAGAGAGAGGAAATGTTTCTGTCACTCTCCCTCTTCCTGAGGAAGCATGTCTCCAGCCTTGCAAAGTCATCAAGACTGAAAAAATCACCACCAGGCTGTGATAACAGAACAGATCCCTCCCATGCTGCAAATTATGCTGTCTCCCTGCTGAAGCCACTCACCTCTATAGTGTCCTCATCACTGAGTGATTGGCTTTTCCTGAAACAAACACACACAGCACGTGCTATACATGTAGACAATCAGGAAAACCTCAGAAAAAAAGGAAAGAGAAAAGGGAGGTGTGTTTTATGTTCTACTAGTAATAACATGATAGCTTTTATTACTTCTAACTTTATTTCTTCTTGGTTTGACTCACTTTCAGGAGGTGATGTAGTGTGCAGGCCCTGTGTTTTCATCTTGAATCCTGGCCCTTCTGTTTACCAAGGATACTATCTTGGGCAAATAATTAACTTTTTATGCTGTATTTCCCTATTTGCTGAAAAAGTATTAGTACATACCTCATGGTGATGTCAGAATTAAATGAGATAATATACCTACAGCACTTAAGGCAGTGTCTTGAACACGGCAAGTACTCGATTAAAGTCAGCTGATGTTTAGTGGCTGGACAGTTTCTCTCTTTCCTCCTCCCACCAACCACTCTTCCTTCTCCCAATCCAGGCTAGATTTATTCCTTTCTTTGCTAACTATAACAGGTAGCTCCCTCCAAAGTACAATTTGAGATGCCTCAGAAAGATGTCTCTTGTACTAAAATATTTATCCTTTTGTCCTTGTTGAAATTTTCTTTTTAACTACATTCTGGAATTAATGGTGAAGAGCCCTAGTAAAATGCAAAAGTGTCAGTCATCATGTACTTTGAATTTAGCAATTGATTCCTAGACATCGGATTCTGGGGATATGAGGCACAGAAAGAATCTGTCAAAGAAGACAGGCTGAAACTAAGTGGTGTGTTTTGTCTTTGATTTCAGAGTTTTAGGAGAGATGAGAATGGGATGCTAAGAGAAGGAGGTAACCTACCTGGCCAACCACATTGCCAGATGCAACTGTTGAATAGTAGGTGATGAATGTTAGAATGAGAGCTCCATCACATCTTTGTGGAATGCTGTGGTGGGCAGTCCAAGGTTGATGCCCAAGTTGCTGAAATAAAGCTCCTCTAGGTATCAGTTAGGAGTCATTCAGGAGAACAGAAACTGATCTAATCTGAAACCAGAAATATTTAAAGAGAGAGTTGAACACGTAGTTGCTGGAACATCTGCAACGCCAAATAGAAGCTGCAAAAGAAACGCGAAGATTTGCAAAAGCAGGATGCCATTATCTTTCCTGAGGTTAGATGCACAAAGAAGGAGGTAGTGTCTCTGAAGCTGGGAGCTAAGCCCATCTAGCAAAAGCAAGAGCCTTACCAGTCTCTCTGACAGGAACCAGAGCCATGGAGAAGGCACAGTTGCTACCTGAGACATTGCCTATGACAGAGAAGGATGGGGGATATGCCCTGGACTCTCTTTTCTTTCTGCTTTTTAACCTCCTGCCAGCATCTCTCACTGGGTGAACCTGGGTGGAAGTCAGCTGGTACAGGAGCCTGGAAAACAGAGGCTGCAGACCCCACCTCCATGGTGTGCAGAGCAGATTAGGAGATGGGGCCAAGAAGGTCATGAGAACAATGAAGTGATGGTCACAGCGCGGAGAGGAAGAAGGAAAACTATTACGGTCAACTAAGTAGGTGACATTGAAGAATCTGAGCTATCAAAGGTCCTCTTTATGTTTGCCATGCATGTTGAGGATTTTAGCTTGGTTTTTAGTCTGGACCTAGATGTAGACTATTAATACACCTCAGTTCCTCAGTTTTTCTCAAGGGTAGTCATGGAGTCCTGCATTAGAAACAGTTGTGCTGGTAGTTCAACATGCTAATTCCTGGGCATCACATCAGGTCTCCTGAATGCATTTTCCTTATTATGGGGTCTACTGGTTTGCTTATTTCTATGTTACCGAGATGTGTGTTTATAATTTTTTTTTTCTATTTAAAATTGGGACAATCACTCTCTGAGCAAGCTTTGCTTCTTTTCTCTCTTTAAATGATGGGAGATCCAGTTCTTATGAAGTTCTAGTCTACTGGCCTGTTTAATATCCGCCCAAAGGTTCTGCCCAGGACTTAGACTACTGATGAGAAATGTCTCTTTTCCAAAGATTGATGGTTTAACTCAGGAGAAGGGCAACACATTCTCAAGCATTTTAACAGATCTCCCATCCCAGGAACAGAGTTGCACAATTCAAAAAGTTAGAAATAGAAACCAGAGGAATTCCTTGGTGCAAGAGGTCAGTGAGATAGACTTCCCAGCTGGACTGCATAGCATGCTGCTCATGGCCTTGGGAAGCCATTTCGGGCATTTGAAGCCAATTGCTTTGCATTTCCTTCAATGCTGTTGTAAACGATTTTATTTTTGTAGCTATAACTGGTGGTGTAATGAGCATAGGCCTGAGTCATAGATGCTTGAATTTAGTATTCCTTTGGTGCATAAGGTAAGGTCTATATCCTCTCTGACACTGTTTCTCATCTTTAAAATGAGCATAGTTGCTTTGCTTCCCTTGTAGAGTAGTTGGAGAAATCACCTATATTAATTGAATAAGAATTTATTTATTGAGTTCACCTATGTACTAGGTCTCATATTAGAAATATAAAGACGGCATTCTTGTCTTTGACATGATTGCAACTTCTTAAAGAGAATCTATATGTGAAAGCGGCCTACACTTTGCAATGCTCTGTTGAGTTGAAAATTATTACTTAAAATACTATAATAAAGTCAGATGGGCTTTTCCTAATGGCTACACTTGCAGTTGGGGTGGGTAAATACTAGTTTTCTACTTAGGGGATCTGAGGGACGATGCAGAATGTCAACATGTTTAACCCGAGGACCTCCAGAAGGCAGTCAACTACGCTAAGCTTGCTATTGGCAGACAAAAGTCCTCACTAAGGAGAGGAAAAAGAAAGAGTAAGTAAGAGGAAGAGGATTGAAAGATGCGAAAATGAAAAAGACTGGAATGAAATGTAACGAGAAGTAGTGTATAGCTACCAATGTCCACTGAAGTTACTGTTTAAGGCACCTCCTGCCAAATAATTTCGTCCCTGTAAAGGACTTTATGAAGTGTTTACAACCAGAAATTATAAAAATGTGAGCAAAAAATCTGTTTTTAAAACACCTCCCAAATTTGCCTTTATTGTTCCGGAATTTGTTTCTTGTTACTTATAAATTATTGCTTACATGTATTATTTTTGTTTTGTTGTGTTTTTCTTCTGATGGAATGGTAAGCTCTCTTTTATTTTTTCGACTTGGGATGACATGTTGTACTATTCGTTAAACACTTCTAATATTTTACCTGATGCTTTATTTATTTTGTCATAGTTATTTTCAAGTTTTAACAGCATCAGAATTACCTGGGCAGCTTGTTAAAACACATATGACTGAGCCCCACCTCCAGAGCTTCCGATTCTGTTTCTAGTCTGTGGGATGTGGTCCAATAACCTCCTATTTGAACAAATGCTGATACTGCTGGTTCAGGAGGAACCACTTCTTTAACATTTCAATAATATTGTTGAATATTTCCTCCCTTGGGCCTCTATTTTCCTGTGTTGGGTTGTCTCTCTTCTTACAGAATATAGTTATTACAGAACATTTTAATAGAATCTAATATGGTAAATCCGTGGAATTTTGTGCATTTCTTATGCAGGAAGTTTATATTCCAAAATATTTGTGGGACCCTTCCAATGAAGGGTTCTGTTCTCATGTAGGCCATGGCCTAGCCTAGGTAAACAGAGAGGAAATGCTTCCATGTTCCCAACTTCTGAGTTCTAAAATAGAAACATGAGAGCGTGGCTTGGACAGGTATATACTAAATTTATCACATCAGTATTGTAAAGAATCTCTGGTGCTCAAGAGTAATCCCAACTGTGTGAATATGATTTCTGTTTTGGTTTATATGAGAAGCCCTGGCAAGAGAAGGAGAAGTGGATCATTGGTTGCTGGTTGTGCACTGAGTTATGCCACTCTTCAGCTGTGTGACGTTTTGGCAAAACCTAGGATTTTGTTACCTCAATTGTGAAATGGGAAAAATGACCATTTCCGAGACACATGGAGTTGCTGGGAGGTTCAAGGCTGCTAAATATGTAAATTGGTTGCTTCTCATTCGGTTCAGGTTTGTCTTCTTTTCCTGCTGTGTTGCTCTGGACTGAGATGTTGCTGTCTCCATTTTGGAGGTAGTGACAGATGCTGTGCAATGTAGAATGGAAAATCTCCTTCCCTGGGGTCTTTACAAGGTAAGGTATTATCGTACCATAGGGACATCTCCCTTTATCCTTTGAAGCTCTATTAAGGCTGTTGGTTTCATGAGTTTGGTTGACATGCATGACGGGTGAACTGTCAAAATCTCCATCAAGGGCAGAAGTCTCTTGATTTTGGTACAGAAGCAGATATAGGTAAAAGAAGTATAATTACATTTTTTCTATTTCTTTGTAGGATCTTTGTCAGTAGCTTACTAGATGAACTTGAAGTTACCAAAGGAGAATTATAGCAGATTTTACTGAATCAGATACATTCTGGTAGTAGTACGCAATTTTAAAAATATAAAATTTGTATTAAAATGTAACTCAGAGAAAAGACACACACAGCCTAAGTATATAGCTTGATGAATTTTCAAAATTCAATGCACTCATGCAACCAACACTCAGACCAAGAAACAGTACCATCACTGGGACCCCACCCCACCAGTATGCTGTCCTCCAGTCACTACTACCCCTTTCCCCCATAGGTAACCACTGTTCTGACTTCTAGTACCATAAACTAATTTTGCCTATGTTTTTAAATCTGACATAAATTAAATGGCATAGAATGTTATCTTCGGTGTCTGGCTTCATGCATTTAGCATGTTTGTAAAGTACATTCACGTCATTTTGTGTGGATTGCAATCCATTCATTGTAATAGCTTGATAGTAATTCATTGTATCAATAAACCACATTTATTTACCCATCAGAGTGTCATGGCCATTTTTGTTATACTTAGTTTTGGTTATTAGAAATAGTGCTGCTGTGAGCATTTCTGCACAAGTCTGTGGTGAATATATCTATACATTTTGTTGGAGTGTAACTGCTGAGTTTTAAGTTGTACATACATTTTTATCTTTACTGGATGCTGCCAAACGGCTTTCCAAAGTGGTCGTACCATTTACGTGCCAAGCAGCTGTAAATCAGAGTTTCAGTTTCCTCCACATTCTTGTCCAAACTTAATATTGACTGGGGTTTTATTGTAGCCATTTTGGTGGGTAAGGCAAACCAAAAATACCATTAAAATCAGCACAGAAGTCCCCTTGCGCCAGTACTGATGTTTCATTTTATATTAAGGAAACTGTTCTCTTATGGGAGTAACCACCACAGGATGGATAGTTTAGTCCATATCTACAAAGGACTTAAAACAATTTTAAAATGACTCACAGGGCAGCTGCATCAGGGTAAAGATTAAACATTTCACTACAGGAAGCAGTCTAGGTTTGTCATTGCTCCATATCATAAAGTTCTTTTTCAGGGCAGACTCAGCCTGGAAATTCTTCTTCATCCACTAAGTTCATAGAGTATCACTCTCTTCCACTGCCATAATGAAGAATGTACGTATGCATTTGAGAGAGAGAAAGAACCAGAGACTACAGAGGTCGCAAAACAGAGTCTATAACCTTGTAGTATCTGACATTTCCTAATACTTAGTGCTAGTAGATCAAAATTTACTGTGAGTACTGAAAAAGCAAAATCCCCAAATTACGGCACTGATTGTTTACAAGGAGCAATAGCAAGAACCCTGGATGCTCAATCAGTGGTGTGTGTGTGTTTGTATGAGTATATGTGTATACGTAAAGAATTTACCTTAAGAATTAAAAGTAGCTATTTCTCTGTAATTAGTATTAAGAACTGGATACAAGAAAGTGATCACTCTAGTGGGACAAGTGTGGGAGAACGAACAAATTAAAAAATAATGAAGAAAATGGTACTCAGGTGGTCCCAGGACAAGGATATTTGTCTTAGGTATGACCGACTAAAGCTTTCAAGAATTCTCCACTGACATGAGTTACAATTAATGCTATTTTTATCATGTTATATTACAATCAGTTTCCAATTTCCAGAATCCTCATGTGTCTTTTGGGTACTAAAGGAAAAACAACTGAATTTCACTGTCACTGTATCAGCTGTCTATTGCTACAGTTATGCTGTGTAACATTCACAAAACCTCAGTCACACACAGAAATGAGCATTTACAGTTAGGTTACGAGTTTGTGGGGCTCGGCTGATCTCTGCTGGACTTGGCAGATTTTGGCTGGGCTTATGTGTCTGTGGTCATATTTGGCTTAGGTAAGTCACTCTGATGCTCTTGGCTGGATTGCTCATATATCTGGAGGTTGGCTCATCTAGGATGGCCATAGCTGACATAATTGGGAGCAACTTGGCGCCACCCTAAAACTCAGTGGCATACAACAATAAGCATTTATTTACTTCATAAAGCTGTGGGTCAGTTGGGTGGTTCTTCTGATCTTGACTGGTGTATTAATCATCTATTGCTGCATAGCAAATTACACAAACTTAGTGCCTTAAAACAATACACATTTATATCTCACACTTTCTGTGGGTTAGGAATCTGGGTAACAGTTAGCTGGGTTTTGTGCTTCTCTGTCTTAGCAGGCTCCAATCAGTACTGACTAGGCTGTGCTTTTATCTGGAGTTTCAACTGGGGAAAGGTCTGCTTCAAGCTCACTCTCGTTGTTGGCAGAATTCAGTTTCCTATAGCTGTAGACCTGAGGCTCTAAGTTCCTAAAACCTTCCACATTGTTTTTCCTTCTGCCACATGGGCCTCTCCACATTTCACATGTGGCTTCTTCTTTCTTTGAGGCTAGCTGGAGCATAAGAACCACTCTAGTGAGATGGTCTTGTATAAATAATCTAAGCATTTGAGTGACATCCTATCACCTTTGCCATATTCTGGTGCTTAGAAACAAGTCACAGGTCTCACCCACATTCAAGAGGAGGAAATTGCACAAACTGATGAACACCAGGAAGTAGGAATCACTGGGAGTCACCTTTGGGTCTGTTTCAGCTGGGCTTGCTTGAGATCAGTTAACTGACTGCACATGTCGGAAAGCATGTTCACATGCAAACATAGAGATGGCAAGAGTGAGAGGAGAAAGGAAGAAGTGATTTTTCAGCTCTCTGCTTGCATCCCATCTGGTAACATCCCATTTGCCAAACTACCTCACATGGTTCAGAGACAGAGTGGGCAAACACTGCAAGGTTACACAGTAAAGGTTGTGGATACAGGAAAGGTGAGGAATTCAGGCCGTGAACACTTCAACTGCCTAATCCAAAAATTCAGCCTACCTAAATCTCATCCCCCTCTTCCTCTGGCAAGCATTTCCGGAAGAACGAAGGGTTCCATTTGGTGTCTCACACGTGCTCACAATCCTGGGTGCTTCCCCTGCTGTGGCATCCCTTCCAGGCTCTCTGCTGCCTGCAAACTCCCATATAGATAGGAACTTTCCTGAGCTCCCTCTGCTACCTTTCATGAAAACATTAATGTCTGGCAGATGTGCTTTTGCCAGGACTTTAGAAGCTAAATACCCTTTCTTTTTCCTACTGGAAGAGTGGAGAATATTGATCTTACCCACTATATCCTACTTCTCATCTCATAGAATAATGTATGAAATCATTATCTGCTCATCAACTCCTCTTTTTTCATGGGTGAGGCCAAACTCATAGTATCCCCCCCACTCACCCACCGTGTATTCCAATACCTGTAGAACTAACCAACCTGTGTTCTCTCCTGATTTAAAGAATGCTCCAGCACTTACTACAGGTCAGTGTCTCTCAGTGCTAAATGCACATTAGAGTCACCCAGGGAGCTTTAAAAAATTCCTATGCCTGAGATGAATCCAAGAACAATCTCTGGGAATCAATTCCAGACATTGACATTTTAAAAACTTCCCCCAGACAGTTCTGATGCACAGCCAAGATTGAGAACTCCTGTGATACACAGACATGTAGACCAGGGTGTCTTAAGTAACAATTGCACTTAGGATTTTGGAACTTCAAGTGAGTAGAAAAATTCATTTGTATTTGACTATAGTAAAAGCATTGTCCTCTTCAAGGAATTTTTCAGTGAGAAGCCTTTAGATATAGATGAGGCACATTTGCTTTGAGATATCTTCTTATCCAACACCATGGCACCACACAGAGAGAACTCAAATCCTATAGGGACTTATTCACTTGCCCAATATCATACAACTAATTAAGGCACAACTAGGACTGGGTTCCAAATCTGTCATCTTTTTCCATCTTTAACATCAATCTATTTTCAAAACATGGATTCAAAATAAAAATTTTGGTCATAAAAAGTTCTATAATTTTCCCAATATACATGAAACGGCAGTTCTTGCTGTTGACCAAGCTTAGAAGCAGGTCCTTCAGAAATTAATGGAAAATTCCAGAAAAACAAATGGAATGAAGTTTTCTGAGGTCAAACTCCAAAAAGGCTGTCTAGTGCCCTTGGCCCCAAAGCTTTCTAATCATTCTGATGACTAAGCATTAAGTTTTTAAAAATAATTTTTTTAAATAGACTTTTATAAAAAGTTTTAGAATTACAGGAAAATTTAAAATACAGTACAAAGAGTTCCTGTATACCTCTTCACCCAGTTTCCTCCTCTATTGCGATATTACATTAGTGTGGTATATTTGTTACAATCAGTGAACCATATTGATACATTCTTATTAATTGAAATGCGTAGCTTCTTCATATTGCCTTAGGTTTTACCTAATGTTATTTCCTCTTTTTGAAAAAAATAATTTCAACTCTTATTTTGAATTCAGGAGTACATGTACAGGTTTGTTACCTGGATATATTGTGTGATGCTGAGGTTTGGGATATGGCTGATTGCTACCCAGGCACTCAGCGTGATACTCCGGAGTTAGTTTTTCAACACTTTCTTCCAGCCTGCCTCCCTTCTTTAGTAGCCCCTAGTGTCTACTGTTGCCATCTTTATGTCCACAAGTACCCCATATTTAACTCCCCCTTATAAGTGAGAATGTATGGTATTTGGTTTTCTGTTTCTGTGTTTATTTGCTTAGGATAATAGCCTCCAGCTGCATACATATTGCTGCAAAGGACATGATTTTCTTTTTTATGGCTGTGTAGTATTCCATGGTGTACATGTACCACATTTTCTTTAACCAGTGCACTCTTGATGGGTCCCTGGATTGATTCCATGTCTTTGCTATTGTGAATAGTGCTAAGCATCAGGTTTTGAAGGGTATACTGGAATGCCTCTGTGTACTATTTATTATTGAAAAAGTTGGCTGTTTTAATTCTCATTTAGATACACAGCAGTTTGGGGGACATAAAGAAATACATAGTATTATTTGGAGTCTTCATGTGTATTTAATGTCTTTAAAGAAAGCTTCTTTAAAGTTGTTAATTCTTGAGGAAAGGAAAAATTCAGGTATGTACAAAATACATATAGCTCCTTGTGCTATGTTACATGTGGGAAAGTAAATTTTAAAACTGTGGATCACAAGCTGTAGTTAGCAATCTAGAGTGATGTACTAGCCGCATCTTTTATTTTTGGCGTTCTGATGCTTTGACATTTGGGGCCTTGCTGATCCTGGGGTCACTACCCTTCCAAGGGTTTGTCAATTCCAAGGGACAGTGAACAACTCACCTGCTGCACGCCTTTCAAATGCAAACCAATCAATTCAGAGCCCCATCCCACCTACCTCCTTTGTCTGGCTCTCACACTCCAGACCACTATCCCAGGGTCAGGGACCGAACAATTAGGGATAACTCTTCTACCCCAAATTCTGCAGGAATTATTCAATCCTAAGCCTGTGTACCCTTCCTGGCAATTCTTTCCCATGGGAACCACAGTGAAGGCTCTCGTCCACATTTCTCCCATTTCCCTCTGCCTTCTGAGTCACCCAGATCTTTCCCATGTGGCCCTGCCCATGGTGTGGGGTGGCCCCTTCTCTTGGAAACTGTGCAGAATACACTGTCTTTTCAGTGGCAGTGGTCTCCTGATCTGTTGGCCCCACCTTACCAAAACAACAATAAAACCTGTATTAAAACAAGTGAGATATAAGAGTTTGCATTTCTAACATGTTCCTAGGTGATGCTGATGCTGCTCATCTTGGGGACACACTTTGAGTACCACTTTCCTAAAACACTTGAAAACAGCCGTGTTCATGTCTGTTAGCGGGGAAGGAGGAGGAGGGACAGAATCTGATAGAGGTGTCCTCTGGGAACCTACAGAAAATAGAGATTTTTGTCAAAGCTGTTTCATCCACTTAATCATTACACTGTTGTGCTTATAAAATAATTTTACCACCTGTTTGAGTCCTCCTCTGAAAGCCTTGTTATTCTTCCATCCTAATACTAGGGTCTTTGTTGAATTACTTGTGAGAGAATTCAACAATACAGAAAGGTGGTTAAGAATATTGGTTTTAAGTTTGGCTGTGGTTCTGTCAATGAGTTGCATGACCTTGGGAAATTGTCAATGAGTTGCATGACCTTGGGAAATTCATCTCATATCTCTAGGCCTCAGTTTCCCCTTTTGTAACTTGGCAATAATAGGAATACCTATCTTAATCTATTTATGCTGCTCTAACCAAAATATCTTAAATGGGGTGGTTTACAAACACAAATTTATTTCTCACAGTTTTGGAGGCTGGGAAGTCCAAGATCAAGGTGCCAGCAGATTCTGTGTGTGGCAAGGGTTCGCTTTCTCATAGCCAGCACCTGCTTGCTGTGTCTTCACATGGTGGAAGGGATGAGTTAGCTCTCTCAGGTTTCTTTCATAAGGCCACTGATCTCATTCATGAGGACTCGGCCCTCATGACCTCATCACCTCCCAAAGGTTCTATCTTGGGAGCTGGAATTTCAGCATATGAATTTTGAGGAGGATGCAAAACATTCAGTCCATTGCACTACCTCATAGGGTTAATGTTAGGATTAATTGAGCTAAATGCCAAGAAAATACTTAGGAAGGCCCATGGCGCATAATTCGATTTTGAAATGTTAGCTATTGTTATTGAAGTTATTTTGGGTATAAAATGCAGGATTACAATCAATTTCATTGTCTTGCCATTTATATGATATAATTTTATGCCTGGAGTTTTGAATTGAGAACAATGGTATACAATTAAAGGAATCTAAAAATAAGATCCGACTACATTTGTTATTCTACAAAACAGAAAGCCAAAATCCACGGATGAAAGTCTCTGACATTGTTCTCTAAGTGATGAAACTGCAAGACCCTGGGATAGGATCTTATTTCAGGATTTTATGTCAGAAGAAAGTTGTTGTTTTCCAGGATACGCCTGAGTTTCAGTCCTGCTGTTGGCAAGCCCAATGATGCAATGTTGCACGGTGTTATTTCTCCCAGGGTGGCTACATGATCAGAGTATGGCTGCACAAAAACGGCTCATCAAGTCCAATGTGTCTTTTGTGTACCTCACTTTTGAGGCATACTGATTTCCATGTTGGACAAGTTTTACTTGTACGCACTTGGAGGTAGTCCATCAGGAGGAAGGAAAAATCACTATTTCTTCTTTTGTGCCCATCACCGACATCAGTGACAGATATGCTTGGTTACAGTATCCTATTTATTTGTGAGGACCAAAGCAGTAGGAAAAACATATTTAAATTTCCAGATACCCAGCTGTGTCAAGATGAAATTTAGTCAGTTTTGCATTTATGTTGCATTTTTCACAATAAAATATAAGGGACATCTGATTTTCGCATGATCTAAAAGAATTGACACTATTTAGCTCAGGGGAGAAAGATAATACATTTCAGTGGTAAAGAAAGGAAGCTGAAGAGTGTCTGAATAAAGGGGATTGAGTGTGCTGAACAAGCCATGATAGGATAACTGAGAATGGTGTGGAGGGGATTTTTACACTGAATGGGGGTTAGGGATGTGGGTATAACCAATGTCTCTTAAAGTTGAAGGCAGTGTTTTAAAAACTGTGGCTGATAACACTAATATGGGTAACAACTAGTGTTTTTTAGAAAAACAAATAGTATAGAACAAGAAATATCAGAGTACATTACAATTTGTAAAGGTAAGAGTGTGTGTGTGTGTGTAATCTGTAAAATACAATCCGTTTTTTTCAGTGGGTCATGGCTAAAAAAGAGTTTGAAAAATATAGCCTTAGTTATTTCTTGAAATGATTTATTTGGGATGCTGACCCAGAGCAGAGCTAAATAACATTGAATCCCAATTGTGAGATGCCTTTTTGATCCCTTTTCCATCTCTTTCCTTTCTTCTGATTAGACAGACAATCTCCATTTGCTGCTAATGCGTCTCCATTGCCTCTCTAACTCTTGTGAGTCTCCCTTTTAAAGGGAGAGAGCAGGCCTCAGCCTTGGAGTCTAGGGCAGGAAGGGTTTCTGATTATTTTCTGTTATGTTCTATTGGAGCTTCTCATATACTTCAGTTTCCAAATTTCTATTTCCACTTTGACCTACGAAGATTTATTGTTTTCTTTTTCATTGACTTGATTTAAGCAAAAAGAAATTGATGTGAAGGAATATTAAAGAGTACAGCTATGGCAAACAATCCTGGAGGTGGTCTGGAACTGGCAGGGGAGGGGAGCTGTTGGGGCAGGAGTGGGCTCAAGTGTCTTTGAGTGCATCACTTTCCTATAATTCTGGGCAGTTTGATGGCCTTGCCCTTGATAAGTACAACTAGAGGCCTCTTCTTGGAGTAGATCGGACTGATTGCCAAGGGCCTTTTCAGACTTCCCAGGTGTTGCAGGTGACAACTGCATTTTCTCTACAAAAATTAAGAAGACACAGGTGAATATATCCCAGAAAGTCCCCAGTGCTGGCCTCTTAATGCTGATATCCAGCTAATGCACTGACATTTTTTACCAGAGACAATGATTGGGCCTTGGAACTATTCATTTTTTCTTAGATTGGCCACACCATGCTGATTATATATATATATGTATATATATATATATGTTTTCTTATAGTTAAGTATTGCTTCAGCAGGAATAGACCACCAACTGGATGGGAAAATCAAATGGGGTAATAATACAGATCCTGCTGGGGACAGATAAGTAGCTCACATGCCCAGGTTCAGTGGCCACCCTGAGATCTGGCTACACGGCCTTGCCAGGTCTCTACAGAAAGTTATTTAGGGCCTTTGTGTGCAGGGGAACCTGAGAAAACTGAGTGTGGTCTGAAACCTGAAGTGTGACAGGCCCTGCTCTCCTTTGTCTAATGGAAGAGCCTAAAAATAATACAGAGGCAACAAGTGTTAACTCAGGCATTAGTTGTCTTTCCTGGAACAGATGACGTCCCTTTTAACGCCAAGAGTAAGTAGCCCAGAAGAGTAAATTGAGCGTTGCCTTTCTCCTGTCTGAGACTTTTCTGTGTCAACCCAGGGCTAATTTTCTCTTTCCTCCAATTGACTTGGCACAATCATTGCTGTGATTCCCTCCCTTGACCTCCAGAGTGAGACCAGGAGAGGTGCCAACATGCCCATCTGTGTGCTTAACGAACTTGCTACTTCATCACTAGAGCCACAGTGGCTACTCGGTCCCTTCCCCAGTGGTCACGGGTAGAGTAGGAGCCGTGTTGGTCTCTTGTGTTTGAAGACTTAGCTTCCACCCCAAGCTGTGGTGTTTTTTTTTCCCCAGCATCTCTCCTTGAGCAACATAATTTGGGATGCAATGCTTTGATCCTGATGGAAGACAACTTTGTGAAAGCAGGTTGCAGATTTTGAGGGAAAGGCTCAAATTGCCCTGGGCATGGCTTTGTATGCACTTGCTTGCCAATTTGAGTAGGGAGGAAGTGCAGCCAGAATGAATTGCCTGGGCGATTTATGCCTTTGGCAAGTTGTTCAAGGGCTTGAGAGAAAGAGGAGAGGGGGACCAAAGGCTCCCATTACAACTTAAAAATAGCCAGCCTTGGGCTCCTCCTCTTCCTGCTCCAGCCTCCTCTGCTCACAGGGAGAGCTTTGAAAGGGATTCCCCTCCCCCTGTCCCGTCTCCCCTCTCCCCTCCCTCCCTCCTTCCACTCCATCCATGACGCCAGTTCATTTGAATGGCAAGATTTTTCTGAGCTGGGATAAGCGAGATACAGGAAATCACTATTGAAAGACTCCTTTATTCTTGGTGTCATCATCACCTTAGTATGAGGGACAACCAGAGGGCCCAGTGACGAAAGAGGAGGCCTGGACCAGCGAGGATGTCCAAGGACCCAGAGGTAATAGAGATGAAACTGATTATCCACAGAGGTCAGCAGTCGCAGCTGAGGTGGTGAACCTCACTTTCCAGGGTCACATCAATGGGACTTCACATCAACCCGGAAACTTCAGACAGTTTTAGACACTTTGTCATGTTGCTAATGACAGTCATGATGGGTGGGTGTGTGGGGGGTGTGAAAACTACAGCACTCTTCACCATTCTCCCCATAAGTTCTTGATGCTTTGTTCACCTATGTAAGCCAGAATTATGTGGCGACTAAATAAGATTTTTTAGACTGAATATTAAGCAAGATCTCCCCTAATTTTGAGTTGATTGCACTCTGCGATTGCTGAGTTCAAACCTGAAGTGATTCTCTTTATACCAAGGCTTGTTCAAGATTTGACTTCCAAAATGGGTAGGGAAGGCTCCTTTCCTACCTACTGGGCTGCTCCAAATGTTTATGTTGCTGTGGATGGAGTAATTGTCCTTTTCTGTTACTGAAACTTCTATGCCACATATATTTAGATGAGTGGTTCTTAAGGTGTGCTATCCAGACCAGCAACATCAGTATCAGTGTTCACCTGGAAACCTATTTGAAATATAATGTCTAAGGTTCCAACCCACAACTTTTATTTATTCATTTATTTTTTGAGATGGAGTCACTCTGTCACCCAGACTAGAGTGCAGTGGCTCTATCTCAGCTTACTGCAAACTCCACCTCCTGGGTTCAAGCGATTCTCATGCCTCAGCCTCCCGAATAGCTGGGATTACAGAAGTGCGCCACCACACGTGGCTAATTTTTGTATTTTTAGTAGAGATGAGGTTTCGTCATGTTGACCAGGCTGGTCTCTAACTCCTGACCTCAGGTGATCTGCCCACCTTAGCCTCCCAAAGCACTGGGATTACAGGCGTGAGCCACCACACCTGGCTCAACCTACAACTTTTGAATCAGAAACTCTGGAGGTGGGCACCAGGAATCTGTATTTTTATTTTTAAATATTTTTATGGAATCTGTATTTTAACAAATCCTCCAGGTGATTCTGATGCAGGCTCAAGACTGAGAACTTCTGACTTAGATAACTCAGAAAACAGACTGTGTTTCCTTATCGTAGACTTGACGGTAAAACTATAGAGACTCAAGAAATAGCTTCTATCAGGCGGCAGAAAATACTTATTCTGGAGCTTGAAACTTTTATGAAATGTCGCTAATACAGAACTGAGATGGACTTGAATACAATTATGACCAACCACATGGAACTGTGCTCATTGTTACAGGATTACTTTAGAATGAATGTATGTGTGTATACTGCATCTTACTCCCTTCAGTAACATTCATTTGCAAATTGGAGAAACATTTCTGACTAGGTAAAAGAACTGGTCTCAGGAGATTAGAAAGTAGCAATTTAGAATTTAGCAATTAAGAAAAATTTCTTAAGAACCTTCTAAGAAGAAAAGTGATCATTTTATGGGACCAGAAAACAGGAAAATTTTCTGAGACCAGAAAACACTTGCTGTAAGTCACATTTTAGATGGCATCATTTTGTGCTTTTATGTTCTGCAATAAATGACAGTTAAGGTACTAGAGCACATTGGGATGAGAAAAATTCTCTTTCTACCTTGCAAGGTTTCTCATAACCTTGAAATAACAAGCGTTTTTCCCCCTTGCTCGGGTACCTATTTCACCTTCTATTTCACTAGAAGTACATGTTTTCATGTGGTTTTCAATCACTGTGAAGGAAATAAAAATTATTTTTGAACTTTTTTGAAACATACATAATGATCATTTATATCCATTATTCTCAGTGTTAGAAAGGCATAAAATATTTTAGTTGGCAATATATTTTTTTTTCTTAATAGAATTATGCTGAGGCTAGGAGCTCTTTTGAAACCTGTTTATTTTCCATATTATTTATTTTGCTAGCTAAACTTTCCCCAGTGTTGCATGGCTGCTCTTAGAAAGAAATTCCCCAGTGTTGCATGGCTGCTCTTAGAAAGAAATAGGGTGGATCTGAATGAAAAAAGAGGGGCCAGATTCTAAGTGAAGAGGTACATTTAAGAGACATGTATTTTTGGAAACATGAGATCTAGGGCACTTATGAATTTTTTGAAATAAATCTTTTGGTAACATAATCAATGTTTTGTGTGTTTTCTTAAAAATTTTGCATAATGGACTCTCCCCAGGGAACAGTCCCAGTGTCTCTGGACAGCGATGGTAGTCCTGCATGCTTGGTCACGTGTGGCTTATTAACCTCAGAGTTCAAACCCAGAGCCAGAAGTGGCAAACTATGGAAGGCACCACGTGGCAGAAAGCAAGACCCCAGAATAAAATGGGCCATAGCTTTGTACACCAAATGCTGCTCCCACGTGGGGCATCTTTGTGAAAGTAGTCGTGTATTTCCAGAGCCAACACCTGCTAACCTTTTCAGAGACTAATAGAGAATGATTTGGTTGGTCTTGGAAATCTCATTCTTCCCTCCCATCTCTCCTATCTCAAACAGTTTAATTTCACTAGAAGTACATGTTTTCATGTGGTTTTCAATCACTGTGAA
>NC_045453.1:51048209-51184266 GCF_002776525.5 Piliocolobus tephrosceles | reverse complement strand
TAGGAGCTCTTTTGAAACCTGTTTATTTTCCATATTATTTATTTTGCCAGCTAAACTTTCTTAAGAGCAAAGGTTGTTACACTTGGGTTTCCTGTGTTGAGAATTCAGTAGGGCTGAATAAATTTGCTGTCTCCTGATTTGCCAGTTCATATCTAGAACTTGACCTTTTTTTATCTTCCATGTTACTGAAGCAGATTTACTAATATAATCTGGAATTTGTACTTTCAGGCCTGAAAGAAACCTTAGCTCTAACATTGTAGAACCTTGTGATTTTACAGCTGTGGAAACTAAAGTGTAGAGATGTTCACAGAAGTCAGACAGGGACTCATGGGAAAAATTACAGAAGCAGACATGGGACCCCAAATCTCTATCTTGCTCTATTCCCATTACAGCCAATGCTATAATCAGCATTTGACAATCTAGTAGCAAATAAAGTAATGTGCCATTTCCACTTTCTGGTTCATTTATTGAAGTTTTTCTGCCTACGACTATCAATGCATAAATCATGGAAGAGAGTCCTTAAGACTCCAAAACCCAAGAACACAAGTTCATCATTTTTTGAATTTGTGGATTATTTATTTGACAGTGGCTGGCCTTGAGAAAAATCCTTAGCTGAAAAGGCATTTTTACATTCCTGAGAAAATAACTTTTCCTTTGGTCTAGCATTATTTATCTTTCCTTTTTTATAATAAATTTTATTATGTTTATTTTGAAACCTACTTTTACAAGGAGAGAGAATATTCTTTTAATCCCTCACAATCCACTTCAGATTCAACAATTACTGAGGGCTTGCAACGCTTGCTTAATCTATTCCTTTTCCTCTCTATTTTTTTCTGAATTATTTAAAAGCAAATTCCAAGTATATTTTTTATTTCACCCCTACATTCCACATTACACATATCTAAAGAGTTATGGATATTTTGCTGCATAAACCTAATGCTATTATCAAACCTAAAAATTACAATTACAAGGTCATCCAACATCCACTCGGTCTTACGGTGTCTCCTCATTGCTTCAACAAACATTTTTAGAGTTGCCTTTTCTCCATTGTTAATATGCATGGCTATAGGTTCAGGGTTGTGTCAAACAGTGCAAACTTAAAAAGGAAAGAAAGAAAGAAGATGAAGAAGTACACTTATTTAGCGAGAAGGGTTTTCCCAAATTCTCACAGCTCTAATCTGGATACCATTCAGTGTGACAGGCTTCTCACTGGGTTCCCACAGCTGGTTAGTGTTTTGAATTCCAGCCCCATGAACTCATCTCAGGCTACATGGGCTAATGCTCAGCGGCCAACCTAGAGCTCATATCTCTGATGACAGAGGACTGGAGCCAGCATGGGCACTGTCTGCCGCTTTCTAAACGCACTGTCATCTGTGTTATTCTTCCATCTTTGCTAAGAGTGAGTGACTCTAATGCCTCTTGGATGCACTTAAGCCATTATGGAAGCAAAATTAACCCCATTCAAGCATATTTTGTTGAAAGACCAATCAAATAACCACATAACCTGCCGTATTGTGGTTGAGCCCCAGAATCCTCAGTCACACCTCTTCGAATTCACATTTCTGTCTCGAAGTTGAGCTTTAAGAAACACATATGAAGATAAAATGGAGAGAGAAAGTACAAATACATGTTCCATAATGAGATATGCAGTTAGTACAGGTTCTGAATTTTGATTATGACTTGCCTACCTAGCTCTTAACAGACACAGTTTCTTAGAGCAAAGGCAATCTTCTGCTTGTGGTAATGGAAACATTTGTTCTATAAGAACAAATTTGCTCTACGACTAAATCAGACTCCTCTATTGGAGGCCCCTTGTGAGATGCCTCAGGGATAGTATTTTAGGGCCCCCACTTGACCTTGCCAAACATTTATAAGGCTAGATAGCACTTATTGAAAGATGCCTGAAATTAGAATTTAAAAAATTCCTAATGTAAATATTTTCTCTTCTCTACATTTGCATTTATTTATAACAATGTGAGTGAGAATAGGTTCTGAGAAGGGATGGGAGAAGAAAGTATGTATGCTGAACTTTTTTTTTTTTTTTGAGACAGAGTCTTAATCTGATTGTCCAAGCTGGAGTGCAGAGGTGCAATCTTGCCTCACTACAGCCTTGACCTCCCAGTCTCAGGTGGTCCTACCACCTCAGCCTCCTGAGTAGCAGGGATTACAGGCACGTGCCACCATGCCCTGCTAACTTTTTGTATTTTTAGTAGAGATGGGGTTTTCTATTTTGCCCAGACTGGTCTTGAACTCCTGGACTCAAGCAATCCACCCGCCTCGGCCTCTCAGAGTGCTGGGATTACAGGCGTGAGCCACCGTGCCCGGCCTACGCTGAACGTTTTGGACACGGGAGGTGCATATGTTGGAAGAGTAGGTATAAAACACTTGGTGCCTGTTTTACTAGAGCTTTATATGAGGAGTATGGGCCCTAAATGTACAAACAAACTCATGAGAAATATTATCACTCATCTTGGAAAGCTGCTGCAAGAACAATCCTAGACAGTATCTATTGGCAGATACTTAAAGGGTGTCTGTGGTAGAAGCTACTTTACAAATGGTTTGACATCTGAACAAAAAACTGAATGAGCCAGAGAGCAAAGCATGAGTAGGTTCCAGGAAAAGTCCTCAAGGAGGGCATAAACTGGGCCTAGCAGAGTTAGGTGAAGGTGACATTTGTGACTGGAGCTTGTATGTCGCAGCCAGGTCATGAGGGCCTTGTAGATCATAGCACGGAGCTTGATCTCAGGCCTGGATAGCATGTGTACAGCAGGTATATAAACGTTTCAACATAGTAGGAATTCTCAGACTTTAGTGGGTACTGGAATCACTTGGAGAACTTGTTACAGCTCAGATTGCTGGCCCTACCCCAAAGGTTTGTAACTGAGCAAGCCAGGGTAGGGCCTCAGATTGTACATTTCTAACATGTTCCTGGGAGGATGCCCGTGCTGCTAGCCCAGGGAACTGTACTTTGAGAACTATTGCTCTAAGGAGCAGCTGGAGGTGGGTGTGGCCTTTGTCCATCCTTTACCATTACCGCAGAGAAGAGAATTCCAGGTAGAGCAGTTTCAATGGCAGGTGTTCCAATGTGATTGCCACTTACCTGTCTTTCCTCAGATGTCTTGCTTTCCTTTTTCCTTTCTTTAGAATGAACCTGAAACTCTGTTTGACATATACTCCCCAAAAAGTAGAAAGAGAAATTCTAAAGGCTATCAAATCACCTCACCATGTCACTTCCTTCAGGTTCACAGATGCCTTATCCTTTGGGGGGCCGTAAGCAATGGCAGCTGCAGCACAAGCTGCAAACAAGGGCTGCTCTCAACATTTTTAGCTGGAAGAAGGCCTGTCTTTCCCTGCACCCCCATCCTCCTCTTAATCTGGGACTTTCCGAAAATGCACTTTATCTTCCCAGACATTTATACAAGAGTAAAATGAGTTAACAGAGGACAGTAGCATCGCTGAGCTCCAACCAGGAAGCATTCAGACGTTAGGAAAC
This sequence comes from Piliocolobus tephrosceles, assembly GCF_002776525.5. NCBI lineage: Eukaryota > Metazoa > Chordata > Mammalia > Primates > Cercopithecidae > Piliocolobus > Piliocolobus tephrosceles. Next base: position 51,180,773 of record NC_045453.1, on the reverse strand, counting down.
ACGGGTGAGCAAATGTTTACTGACCATGTAATTAATATGATACCTTGCCCTGTCTATTGGTCCTTAGTACCACATTTCCTGTTCAAGGCAGTGGAAAGTGAAAATATTAGTTGCTGTTTGACCAAAGGAACAAGTGTCTTCCAAACGAGCACATGATCTATTAGCAGTCCTGCCGGTTCTTCCCATGGGAACAGGCATTTTACTTTGTTTTACAGCTAATTTCTTTCTTACAGCAGGTTCCCAGACACATCAACTGCCTTGCATTTGAGGCTACAGTCAAGATTTATAGTCCAGGCCCTTGTAATTCAACGTCAAACAATTCTGATAACATAAGGGCTGGAAGTCAACCATTTTCTCATGAGTCCTTATAAAAAAAAGTCATTTTAGCCAAATTGAGTTTGAAGGGTGGGTGTGTCTCTGTGAGCTAATGGATGCTACCTACCCATGTACTCCTGCAAAGAAGCTGGCTACTTTCTTTTGCTACTGTAGAAATGAAATATGAAAATGGACTAAGTGATTCCTGATTGATATTATTTTTGGCTAACCCAGTGGTGGATTTTGTTGCTTTTTTCTCTGTGGACTTCAGAGGGAGAAAAGAAGCCCAAACACTTTCTCCTTTGATGGCGCATTGTATCTTCCCTTTCCATCCTCTATTCGTTTTCCCTGACCTTTTATTGGCTCATCATCTCTCTGTGACTAACACATCACGAGGCTTCATTTTCCTACGGAAAAACCATCTCTTGTGCCAAGAGTAGGTTGGAAAGGAGGGCGTTTCCTTTGGTTTTTGTCTGTAGGTTCATGGGTTTGCAGACTCTTGGAGATGAAAGATCTTGGGGATCACTTAAAACAATACTTTGCAGCTGAAGAGCAATATGGTTGAAGTGTTCCCCCTTAGAATGACACAGCCAGCTAAAAGAAAGAATGAGGGTCTGGTGATCTCTCGCTCCACATATGATATCCTGTGTTTTTAACCAGTTGTGGTGTAGGGAGACAGAGGCAAAGTCTTGCTTCCTAACCTAGATACTTTCTAGGTTGTGATATAATTAGCTACTTCTTGACATAGGAAGCTTATTCTTCACATCCTTCTACAGAGATGATTTTCTACCAAGAATTACTTAAAACTCTTGGGGAGAGAGTTGATGGAGCTCATAATCTGTAGGGGAAAAGAGAACCTGCCTTGGGGAATTTTGAAGATGAGTAGAAAGTGAAGGAGGAGCTCAGAATTGCTTTAGGACACCATGGAAGTGGTGGAGGTGGGGTCCTTCACCTTCCACATAGGTGTTTGTTCTCTTCTCAAAATGCCCAGATGTGGGGATTAAACAGGAAGCAAAGTTGACAAACTATTAGAAATCCTAAGACATGGATTTAATTCTTACAGATTTAGATTTTTTCCCCTTTGGAATAAAACAAGCCAAAATGCAATAAATATGTACATGCCGTGAAGAAATTTGGATCCTAGAGGTCTTGCAGTTTAGAGTAGAACAAAGGGAAAGCAGAACTCAGGCCCTGGGGAAGCCATGTGGCCAATCATCCCATTGTGACGGACACAATGGCAGCCTTGATACTAATGATGATGAAAACAGAGCTTGGAGTGGGGGAGGGGAGGTCAGTTGCCTCTCAGTCATGTGGACCTAGCCTGAAGTAGTGGCCATAGATGTCAGTGGCAAGACAGAAGATTCAGTCTCTAAAAAAAACCGTGTGAGCATCTTTTCCACATTGTTTGTGTTGGCATAAAGCAGTACTGCTCCAAGTGTGGTCCAAGGACCAGCGGCATCAGTATCGCTTGGAGACTTGTTAGGAATGTAGATTCTCAGGGCTAACTTCAGACCTACTGAATCAGAATCTCTTGGGGCTGGAGCCCAGAAATCTGTCTAAAGAAGCTCTCATTATTTCTTGCTTATCCTAAAGTTTGAGAATCATTGGCAAAAAGATCTTGTATTATAGATGCGTGAACGCAAGCTCGTAAAGTGGGTGTGCATTTGTTGAAACTATATAGGAGGTCTTGTTGCTTGAGTGTTAAATTCTGTTATTTTTTTCCTTAGATACTTGGCTATGAAGATAGCTGAAATAATGGAGGGGGAATTTACTTTTCTCCTTTGTTGAGTTGGGAATTGATTGTAGGAATTGTCAGTTAATTCTAGGTAATTGGATTAAATCCAGAAGTCATATGTATGTTTCTCAGCATAAAAGACTGACTGCTGAGGTTTTACACCATCTCTGGACTCAGAAAGTACAATGAGAGAGAGGAAGTTTAAATGTTTCCCCATTTTGAAGATGACTTATGGCCTCCTATAGAGAAAAGAGCACCTGCTTTTTCTGCTCCTGAATCAGCTCCTGATTTCAAAACTTGTCTCTGACACATAAAAATTGCATTTTCCTGGATAAGCCATGTATCCTTTTTCAGATTCCACGTCTTCATGTCTTCATCTATAAAAGTGGAAGAATAATGACAAATGCTGTGTGAGGATTAATAACATCAGGTGAGATGGTGTAAACAAAATATCTACAACCAAGCTCAGCCTGCGGTAATCCTCACATAATGAGATATTATGATTATGGTGATGATTGCTATGATGAAAATGATATTGATTCTGTTACACAATCCTGATTAAGGTCAGAAGATACCAGTCTTTCCCTTGATCATGTCTTTTAGAGGTATTAAGGTAAATGGGATTGAAGTATAACAAATTCAGCAAAGGATACAGATCCTAAGTGTGCAGCACCATGACTTTCACAAAGTGAGAGCAAACTTGTGGTTAAGAAACAGAATGTGGCCAGCTACAAAGTTCGCAAGCTCAGATTACCAGAGCCGCTATTTTGACTCCTAGCACCTAAGACTAGTTACAAATCATAATGTATGTGCTCTTTTGTGACTGGCTTCTTTTGCTGTGTGTGTGTGTATGCGTGCGCACGAATGCGTGCACATGTGTAATTCATCCATTTTGTAGCATTTTAATGTAGATTAGTCATTCTCATTGCTGGATGGTCCATTTTATTATAGAAATATACCACAGATTGTTTATTCCATTCCACAATGTTTTATCCATTGTAGGTGTTTGGGTTTTTTCCAGGTCTGGCTGTTATGATTAATGTTCCATGGACATTTTTGAATATGTCTTTGGTGGGCAAGTGTGCCTATATCTGCTAGTTATGTATCTAAGAGTAAAATGGTTGGGTCACAGGATAGGCACGTGCTCAGTTTTAATCAATACTGCCAGTTTTCCAGGGTGGTTGCACAGATTTACAGTCTCATCAGCAGAGGATGAAGCCTCTATTTGCTTTTATTTCTAACCAATACTTGGCATAGTCTGCTTGTTCTGGTGGCATACGTGGGATTTCATTGGAGTTTGAATTCGCATTTTCACGATGAACAGTAAAGTTGAGCAACTTTTGACTTTGCCATTTAATTTATCTTCTTTTGAGAAGTGCACATTCCTATTTTTTGTCCATTTTTTAAAAACTGTGTTACCTTTTTCTTATTGATTTGTAAGCATTTTTTTATGTGTGCTGAAAATCCATCTTTTGCCAAATATATTAATTTTAAATTCCTTCTCCGACTCCATGACTTTTTTTCATCTTGGTAAAATTATCATGGCTTTTCTTAGAGTTGCCAGAAAAGTACAGGACTATCCATTACATTTGAATTTTAGCTAAACAAAAAAAAGGTTTTTAGTATGATTATACCTCAAATATTGTATGAGACATCTTTTGGTAAAAATAATTTATGTGAAGTTCAAATGTAACTGGGAGTTCTGTATTTTTATTTGCCAAATCTGGTAAACCTATCCATAAGGTTTTTTTCCCCCCTCTTTGAGGACACAAACCTTTTCAAGAGTGGCAACACCAAGCCCTGAGGGAGAATGGGGACACTTACTTAACCAATTAGAACCTCTAAGTTTTGAAGCCCCATCTAACATACACTAAAGGATTTTGAATCTTGCTCTAATAATGTCTTAAACTATATCTTCTAGTTAAACTATTTCCAAAGAGTTATTACTGGACAAATAGTCTTACAGGTGTGACTTTCTTCAATTTTGACTTTTTTTTTTTTCTGAACCATGAGTTTTAGTGTTCAGTGGACAGTGTAGGTTGAAATGGAAAGTGATTTAGTGCCTCAGCTGTCACCTCTGTTTGTTTCCCTCAGACTTCTAAACTGTTTCCTCAAAGTCAAGTTTTTAATTTCTTCTTCTTTCAACTCACTAATTCGTGTCCACTGAGGGAGTGAGTATCTTGAAAGTACAGTAAAAACAGCTGTTGCTGTGGCTGCTGTCCATTATGTAGATGTAGATGACATAGATGTAGAAGACAAGGATGATGTAGATGTAGAAAATGTAGGTGATGTAGGTGATGTAGATATGGAAGATATAGGTGATGTAGATATAGATAATGTAAATGTAGGCAATGTAGATGATGTAGATATAGATAATATAGGTGATGTTGATATAGATAATGTAGATGTAGATAATGTAGATGTAGATAATATAGATGTAGATGATGTAGGTATAAATGCTATAGATGATGTAGATATAGATAATGTAGATGATGTAGATATAGATTATATAGATGATACAGATATAGATAATGTAGATAATGTAGCAGTAGATAATATAGATGTAGATGATGTAGATATAGAAGATATAGATGATGTAGATATAGATAATGTAGATGATGTAGGTATAGATTATATAGATGATACAGATATAGATGATGTAGATGTAAATAATGTAGAAAATATAGATGTTGTAGATGTAGATGATGATGATGCAGAGGATTTAGATGATCAGTAGTGATGATTCTGAGGAAGATGAATAGCTGTCTGAAGTGTGAAGGTCTAAGGAGACTGAAATAGGGGAATTAAGAAAGAGGAAAGAAATAGAAGATGGTTCCATTCAATAAACATTATTTGAGCAAAATATTTCAATTCTCTGCCAAGATTAAAAATAATCAGAGAATAAAATAAAATTTAAGTTTAAAGTGAGGAAATGAAACAGAATTGTCAGAAACTGAAAAGTATTTCACAGGTCAAATGGCAAAGGTGAAAATATCAAAGTCATGTAACAGGAGGAAAAAAGATACAAATCCAGCTGAAAGCAGTATCAGTCATCAGAAAATGCTTTGGGAAAAAAAAAAAAAAACTGAACTGAACCTGGGGTTCTGTCTCAATTTCTATATAACTGTTAAGACACTGGATCTTTAGTTAGCACCCATACCTATTTATTTTTCCCAGGTCTCATTTTCCCAAATGTGAAAGGAAGGTATTGGTCCTCACAATTCAAAATGTGGTTCCTGGAAAAGTAGCATTGGCAGTATCAAGGAGCTTGTTAGAAGTGCAGAATCCAGGGCCTATTTCCAGATCTGTGGAATCAGAATCTCTAGGGACAGGGCCTAGAAGTCTGTATTTTAACAAGCCCTCCAGGTGATTATGCAGCGTTCAGATGTTGGGGAAGAATCGGCCTACTCAAGTGCTTTTCAAATTTTAACGTGCATCCGAATCAGTGGGACGTTTTTACACTGAGGTGCAAAAGACAAAACTACTTTTGTATCTATTCTATTTGAGTTTGTGTTTATGATTTTAAGACAAGGCTATTCTAGAACAAATCTATATAGTAAGTGGCTTTCTGATTATTGTCTCCCCTATGGCAGAGTAAGTGTGGTATTTTTTTCCCCAAATCATGAAGTTTGTGTTAGTACATGTGCCAGATACAACCACTCTGAAGGAGTTGTTAACAGATACACACACACACGCACACACACACAGAGACATACACAGACACACACACACAGAGTTTCTGAGTGAAAGCAAGGAAGAACAGATTTCTGAGCCAGTAGAGGCCACAAATGTCTTGGCCCAAGTGTAGCTCCCAGGCCTGAGGAATCCCAGACGATACCACAGTTAAATAAGGCAAACCCCAGGCCCTTAGAGTTCAGGCTACGGGAAGTGGCAAGAAGCTCCTGGCAGGCAACCCCCAGGCCTGAAGGTTGACTTGCGAATTTAAGTGCACAAACTGTCCAGAAAATTGTCAGGGTAGGGGAAGGCTGGTCTCTGTTCTGCTTGTGTTTATGTATTAAAATTAGGGGATATGTTGTACAGGGCAAAATAAAAGGGTTAGCTTGAAGTTGGGTGAGAAAGATCTGTATTCCAGGCCTTGTAACGGAGGGAGAGACATGAATGGAGAAAAGAAAATGGAGCAGAAGTTCATTTTGTCAATATTAATGATGATGATGAGGATGATATGTATATTTCAAGCACTTTAAGTGACAGTCACTTTTTCAAAACATCATGTATATTACTTAGTCCTTATGGTAGTCCTTATAGTAGACTTGAGAGCTGGGCTTTATTATTAAATCAATTTTAGAAGACCACAAGTGAGTTAAGTAATTTACACAAAGTCATACACTGATGAAATGCTGAAAGCACGTAACAAGCCAGAGACTCTAACCCTAAAGCCAGCACACTGTATATTTCTTGATGTCTATTGGATCAAATATGGGTTGGAGTTTTGTAACTTAGTGTGGGGTAGTAGAAAGAGTCTGAAAATTTGAAACAGAAATATTCTGTCCTAACTTTACCACTGATTAGATGGATGTGGTAGGTTGAATGTAAAAATGACACCAAATCTTACTTTTTTGTAACCCATTCCTTGTAATGTGACCTTGCAGCAACTCTCAGAAAGAAGAGTCTATGTCCCTGTCCCCAGAATCTGGCTTGACTTTGCGACTTGCTTTCACCGATCAAATGCAGAATAAGTGAAGTCTGGTCCTCAGGGGGTTTTGTACGCCTCTGCTGACTCTCCTGGGGTGCGAATAACACCATGAATCCTAGTTCAGACTAACTTACATGGCCTAGTCACCTCCATTGTCCAAGCCAATAGGTACCCAGCCATCACACCTAAGAGTGAGGCCATTCCAGTCTCCTGCTGATCTGCCATGGATGAGCATGGCCTAGATCAACTGAGCTTGACTCATATGAGCAAGACTGCCTGGATAACCTGCAATCTTGTAAGTAATAATTTTGGTTGTTGTTTTAGGGGAGTAAGTTTGGGGTAGTTTGTTATATAGTAAGGGATAGCTGTTACATTGCATGATTCGAGGAAAAACCAGTTAAACTGTACAGAATTCTGATAGAACAGCACAGGTGAGACCACCCTCCGAACATTTCATAATTCCTCTGTTCTTGTCTTCGTAGGGTGTGATACCCTATTCAGCTTTATCAAGAACTTGGAGCCCACTTTCTTATTATTATTATGGATGTTTGTTCAGTGAATACAAGAATTAATTGTCGGCCGGGCGCGGTGGCTCAAGCCTGTAATCCCAGCACTTTGGGAGGCCGAGACGGGCGGATCATGAGGTCAGGAGATCAAGACCATCCTGGCTAACACGGTGAAACCCCGTCTCTACTAAAAAAAAAATACAAAAATCTAGCCGGGCGAGGTGGCGGGCGCCTGTAGTCCCAGCTACTCGGGAGGCTGAGGCAGGAGAATGGCGTAAACCCGTGAGGCGGAGCTTGCAGTGAGCTGAGATCTGGCCACTGCACTCCAGCCCGGGCGACAGAGCGAGACTCCGTCTCAAAAAAAAAAAAGAATTAATTGTCAGGGCCCAGCATAACCTGGGACCCATCATGTGAACATGTTGGCAGCCCGCCATGATGGATCTTGTCCCTGCCACTTACCTTGGCCTCCCATTCATGGTGGGGCTTCCTTCCACCTCTCCTGCCTTGTAAAGAGTATCCGGTAACACAGCCGTGTCTGCATGTGGTTTCCCTCTGTGAAGCTTTAATTAGTGGTGTCTTGAATCTTGATTGCTTCAGGAGTGGTCAATGAGTTTGACTTTCCAAAATAGATACCCAGAGGGTGTGAAACATGCTTACTCATTAGATTCAAGAAAAGCAAAGAAGTCTTTATGTAAAAGCCTGGAAGACAGTGCATTTTTGGAAATGCACTGTCACTTTTTTAGGCAGGTAAATGATTGGATGATAATACATAGGGTGCTTTCTACTGAGGATAAACTTTCTCTAGCCATTACTAATGTTAATTTAAATTCTGGGTGTTAACTATGAGGTAGGTTCCTTTAATTGCTATGTGAGAGGCTACGGTTTGCTCTGTCTCCTAGAAAGGGAAGAAAATGGATCCCGGTTGTGTTGGTAACTGCCTCACTGAAGCTCTTTGAGTATGCCACATGTGTGCGGTTTAGCTGGCGACCGTGGTGTCTGTATGTATGTGGTCATAGATTTGTTATAACCTCTTGTCTGCCAAGGCAAGACCACCAGTTCCATTTTAATTCTAAGTTAACCTCAGGCTGGAGCCAATCCATGCTGCTTGAACATAAACGCTGACACTTGATCCACTCATCCTCTTGGCCTCACAATTTGTTGTTTTTCTTTTTCTTTCTTTTTTTTTTCCAAGGGAGTTTGAACATTTGTTAGCAATCCAAAACCAACACTTCGTGTACAGGACATAGTGATTACATAATTCTTTATATGTTCTTATACTTTCACTGTATTGCAAATCTTGCCGCTCTGTTATAAAACATCTCAAATTAAAGAGCAATTTGTAAATGACATACTTGGAGCTGGGACATTAAGTTTTAATGTGGTAGTCGTTTTGATTCTTTTGAGAGATACAGAATCAATACTTTAAGTAGAATGCTCTCTTTTTAAAGAACGCTTTGAGACAGGCTGCCGTTCACTGTGTTTTTGAAATGGGTGAGACAGACCTCCAATGTCCACATCCTGGCAGTGCAAATGTAGGTGACAAGATGGTATTAAGTGAGAAAAATTGAATTAACTTTTCTTTAAAATTTTAATTTTTGATGAAAGGAAAAGAGGAAATTAGGCTGTTAAGCTTTCCAAACCTGGTAGCTAATTGGTTTCATGTCCATGGATATGAGAGGATTGTCATCTTTAATTTCTAAATCTGAATTTAAATCTCCTAATTCTTAGGCAGGCCAAGCATTTGTGAACTTAACAAGAATTGGGAAATTTTTACCCTAACAATGGTTTGTGGCAAGCTCACATGGTGGCCTGTGTCCATTGGTTCAATTACAAAAGTTACTTGATTTAAATCTATTTCTATATTTGGAGTTGTAGTTGTTCTCCAAGACTGCCTGCCGTCTTTCCAGAAATTTTGTTCAGTGACTTGTTTGCAGAAGTAACCAGTTAGACACTTTGTGAAATTGCCAAGGGTGTCTCTCTTAGTTACTAACCAAGTTTCACAAACACTATATTGTCATGAGTTAAAAATAATTTCTTTTGAGCTGATTGAAGAAGAATGCTAACTGCTGAAAATATTGGGAGTGTTATGGGTGACACTAAGATAAATGCTGATGTTTTCAGCCAATCACATCCAAATCCTTACTTGTTGAGATCTAAATCTAGTCCCTGCAGGAATCCTCTGAAACGGGAGATAGGTGAGATGTCAAAGGCATAATGGAAGAAATACTAGCATTGAACTCATCAGATGATCTGGGTAAGAGCTCCAATTCCATCAGCATTCAAGCAGTTGGGAATATTATTTAACTCTGTCTAAGCCTCAGTTTCCTCATCTGTAAAATAGGGATAATAAATATCCATTTGATTAATGGACTGTGGTAAGGATTATATGGATAATCTATGCCCAGTGTTTCACGTGGCACCCTTGCTTGCCACCCTCCCTCCTGTTTTCACATCCTCTGTTGCAGAATACAGTCCACACTTCCCAACATGGCATGCTGGGCCTTCCATGGTCTGCCCTTAGCCTACCTTCCAGCTAGGTCTCTCACCAAGCTCTCTACTGCACAGGCTCTAATCCCTGGCAATGCTGTACACCACCATGTCTTACGTTCCCTTTGCTAGAAATGTCCCATCCATTTCCATTCACAAGGCAATTTCCACTCTTCCTTTAAGAATCATCTCAAGCATCACTTTCTCTTAGAAGCTTTTTCTCTACTGATGCATCTCTCCTCCATCTCCTCCAGCCTTTATACTGCTAGCCAAATGTCCCTGCTTTTGCCTTAACACTCATCTACCGCATAGGAACCTACTACTACTGCTGCTAGCATTATTCCTCTGACTAATTCGCCTCCACATCTTTCTACTTTGCTCACTTCTTGTGATTCCCAGGCTCATTAGGTTCTTTCATTCAATCGGAATAATAAAATGACTATGTTTGTTTACATTCAAGTTGGGCCAAGAAGACATATGCATATAGAAATCTTTGAACTTTGCTGATAAGAGGAAGCCTAGAATTCCAAGCCAACTCCTTCACTGAATAGATGAGGAAAATAAAGCCAAGAGAAAATGACAGGCTTGACAATGTCAAAATAACCAGACACAGATTGTCTGACTTCCAGCTCAGTGGCCTTCCAGAAGAGCAGGAGACATTGTGAGGAACACACATTGTGTCACAGGACACAGTGTCAGAAATCAGCACCCATTTTCCTTCTGTGGTTACCAGTTCTTTGGTTTTCTTTCGGGAAGTCATGCTTGCTCAACAATAAGTCCTCCTCGTCCCCCAGAGGGTTACTTCCCCAGCCTTAAGGGTGGACTCACAACCCAGGCCAGCTGAATTAGCATGTCTGATACCCTCGACTACAGCCAATGGGTTTGTCAAAGGCCTGAAATGCAGCTTGGCTCAGTGAGACTCAATTCCAGAACTTTCGCTTGAATTGTGGTGAAGACTCTGTGTGATCATTAGCCATAAAGATGGTGTGAACTTTGATCTGTTGGGGGTCATGATGTGGAGGTGCTTAGTTGAGAGTGAAGTTAGCACAAGGAGAGGAGAGCCCAAGAGAGAAGGAAATGCAGAGAGAGAGGGAGGAAAAGAATGAGGGCAGGGGAGGATGAGAGAGAGCATGAAATCCAGATTTGAGTCACTGGATCCAGCTGTACTTGAAGCCTGCAGGAAGCCCTGGAATTTTTAGACACATGAGCCAGTAATTCTCTGCTTAAATCAATTTGATTGGGCTTTTTATTACTTGTGACTGAAAGAATTCTGAATTATACATGATCTAACTCTCTTCCTTGTTGCACACTTCCAGAGAGATTCTTAATACTTCAATTCTAGAATTTTCAAGCTCAGCTACTCAAATGTCACTACCTCTCTGAGCCCTAGTTTCTTCAGATTTTAAATGAAAACAACTACTTTGTTTTTGGAAATTTAAAATAAGGTACACTTGGTTAAGTGCCAGCACAGACTAGGTGGTCAATTAGAGGTATTTATTATGATGATTATGAATTTGATATATTACACTTTGAGATTCAGATGCCATCGTGATTCTCTCTGTGTGTGGGAGTTGTTTTTAATTTAACATGTAGGATTAAAATTTTAAAGTCATTTTTCAGGGGTGTTATCAAGATGTATTCATTAGAAGCATTGAACATTAATATATTTATGTAGTGCTGCCTACCTGTCAAGCACTCTTTTAAGCATTTTGTAAATACTAACTTATTTAGTCCTTATAATGAATTGAGGAGGTAAGCTCTGGTATTGTTTCCATTTTATAGGGGATGGGGCCCAGCAAGCTATGTGTTGACAGACTTTTTAGATCGGGGTCCCCCTCAACCCCCAGGCCAAGAACCAGTACCGGTCTGTGGCCTGTTAGGAACTAGGCTGCACAGCAAGAGGTGAGGGCAGGTGAGCATTACTGCCTGAGCTCTGCCTCCTGTCAGATCAGGGGTGGCATGGCATTAGATTTTCATGGGAGTAAGAACCATATTGTGAACTGCACACACAAAGGATCTAGGTTGTGTGCTCCTTATGAACATCTAATGCCTGATGATCTGAGCTGGAACAATTTCATCCTGAAACCATCTCCCACTTTCCTCAACCTCGTCCATGAAAAAATTGTCTTCTGTGAAACTGGCCCCTGGTGCCAAAAAGGTTGGGGGTGGCTGTTTCAGATTATTCTTACTCAGGATGAAGTTTGAAAACACCTGCCCTAGCTCCTTAAATTTAAGCTATAATTCATCAATTGGGTTCTTAAGGTGCATTAGAATAATGCAGTGAACAGATGATTTTTGGATGACTCCTCTGTGCTAGCTACCATTGTGCTTGTAGGTGTTAACATACAGAACAAAAGGTAAAGTATTCCTTGGGAAATAAACAGCCAAATAAAGATATAAATAAACACAAGATCCCAGCTATCACATTTGATAATTTCCAGAAAGAAAAGAAGTGTGATACCAGAGCACATGACAAGAAGTGGGTAAGAGGTGGGGGTGGTATCATCAAAGTCTTTCATAAGTGAGTGATGACGTATAAGAAAAAGTTGATGGTTCTGGACTTTGGCTGCACATTGAAGTCTCCTGGGGAGGCCTAAAAACCTTTAGGCTACATTCCAGACCAATCAAACCAGAGAGTTGGGGTTGGGGCCTAGGAAACAGTATTTTTTAAATTTTTTTAATTTTTTTGAGACGGAGTCTCACTCTGTCACCAGGCTGGAGTGCAGTGGTGCAGTCTCGGCTCACTGTAACCTCTGCCTCCCAGGTTCAAGCGATTATCTTGCCTCAGCCTCCCCAGTAGCTGGGACTACAGGCGCCTGCTACACGTGCAGCTAATTTTTGTGTTTTTAGTATAGACAGAGTTTCACCATGTTGGCCAGGATGGTCTCGATCTCCTGACCTCTTGATCTGCCCTCCTTGGGTTCCCAAAGTGCTGGGATTATAGGCATGAGCCGCCACGCCTGGCCAATTGATTTTTAAGTCACCTCAGGTGATATCAGTTTGCAGCCCAGGTTTGAGACTCCCTAAACTTAAGGCTATAGAGGAGATATGTAGGCCTGATGGAAGAGTGTTATGCAAGAAGTTAGTGTCAGAACAAAATGTTTGATAGCACAAAAAAGACCAAGAAGACATAAGATTTGGGTATGTATAATGCCCTTGTGTAATATAATGTATTTACTATATGAATGAACAAAACAGATTAGCTTTTAATACATGCTATTAAAAGATAAGCTACTAATACATGCATTTAGAGAAGAAGACATGTTAGGAAGATACTAGTGGAAAATAGGATATGAAGAGAGGTGAGTTCCTTCCTGTAGAGGAGTTTTTCACTTATGTAAAAAAAACTAATCAACATTTATGGAGTGACTACTAAGTGCTCTCTAGCAGATGCTGTGAAGACAATCCTTTTGCTCTCTCAGTAGTCTCAGGTCTGCTGAGATAATGCTTCTAGGAAAAATGGTTTTGATTTCAAAGTAAAATTGTAACTTGGTTATGGTTATATGCCCACCTGGTCCTGCTGATATCTTATTTTTAATACTATTTAAGTAACTATATAATTAGTGGAAAAAATAATATTGTCTGAGACTAAAATGTGAAATATTGATTGCATTTTTGGTCCCTGTTGATAACTTTCTCTGTATCTACACTCTTAGTAATTGAGACTCTGTGGCTGCTCGTTTGAAGAGATAGAATCCAATTCCCTAGTCTTGACTCTGGACTGGTCTTCTGATTCTCTTTAACCATAGAATGTGGGAGAAGTGATGATGTGCCTGTTCTAAGTCTAGGCCTCAAGAAGTCTTGCAAGATTCTGTTCCCTCTTGGTTAGCCCACTGGAGGATGAGAGACCCATGGCCCAATCACCTCCATTGCCTCAGCCAATAACTAGTCAACTTCCAGACTCACCATTGCCTAGACTACCACAGGGACCACAGACACATAATAGTGCCCAGCCAAGACAAGAAGAAACATCCAGCTGAGTCCAGCCTAAATCGCTGATCTACAGAATTGTAAGCTAGATAAATAGTTGTTTAAAGACACTGCATTTTGGGATAGTTTAGGACACATTGCTAGCTAACAGGTAAAATAAGAGTTAAGAAACTTTAAAATAATTTAGAATAAAACTTTAATACATGTTATGGGATGAGTCAGGAGACTCCTTCTGAACAATAAGCCTTGTGAGGACAATGCTAACTAAAAATACGGTTTCTGAACACAAATTATACTTTATTGCAGCAGGTAGCCTCTGCTATTTTATTGTAGTATAATTAGTGTAATATCGAATTAACCTGGTTCAAACCAAGACAGAGAGTTTTCTAAGCACCAATAAGTTGTCTAGGTAGAAATTTAAAGGAACATGTTGAGTTTATTATTGTGTGGCATGCTATTTATCAGCAGGAGTGATTTTTGACAAAGAGGCCCTAACATAGATTTTCATTCTATTAAAATATAATCACAAAGTCCCGCTCCCAATCCAAGGCCACAGATAATTTAATTAAAACCTATAAAACAGGACACACAAAAAAGTCACTCTGTTTCCTTCACTCCACAACCTTGTATGTGTGGCTTACAATGCATTTACTTTATTATTAGTCTCGATAAATGCCAGGGGAGGAAGCCAGGGGTAAACTACCTAATCCTTTCCTGAAATGTCTCCAACATGACTTTGAGTGTGTGGGATCTTTTTTCAGGCCCCCATGCCTGAATGCCTTTTGCTGATGGCCCTTCCCAGTGAGCAAGCTGGGTTACTAGTTGAACACTAGGTACAAGAGAGCATGAGAATCATGCTTGCAGCTGCTGCAGTTAGCTGGGGGCTGGTGGAGATCACTGCTCCATGATTCTATGTTCTGAGTTCTGCCATTTTAATGATATCCGTATATGTTTTCTATCTTTGAAGATACTTGGATTTTCACATATCAGAATCCCAAGGCTGAGATATAAAAAATTTTAAAATTAAACTCTGTTTGATTTTTAAAACCAGTTATTTACTAAATTCATGAAATATCCATTTTCAGTCAATGAAGAGGTCTATGCATCTGGGAATTGCATTGGTTTTCTGTCTGGGGGTATAGTGGTTCTCCCCCTGTCCACTTCTGCCAGCATCATTCTCCCCCACAATGCAGGCTGAGAGGAACACCTGTCCTGCACTCTGGGGTCCAGGAAAATAGTTCATAGACTCATGGGAAAGACCATGTCCTATGGCAGAATGGAGGCTAATTTGGAGGTTAGGAAACCTTGCTCTAATTCTTGCTCTGCCACCCTTTACTGAATGATCTTGGATAGCTCACCAATTAGCCCCTGTTTCACCTATAGAAGGAAAATGCTGGAGTTGACAACTTCTTATGTTTCTTTATAGCTACTTATTATACAATAATTGGGCAGCATTGGAAGACATGGCCACTATATCTACAATTTTCACTTATTTTATTTCAAGAACTAAAATAGGCTAAAAAACCTTAGGATTGCCTCCTGCCCTGGCTTGATTAGCCACCTTTAAGGCTTTGAACTCAAAAAGTCCTTAATGCTTTGGGGTTCATATCCAGGTGGTATTTGCAAATGAATATCAATATTGAAATAATTTAGAGGTATTTCCATTTAACATGTTTATAGTGAAAATTTTTATGCTTAAAATGGTATGCTTCAGTTATTTGGAGTTTTTTATTATAGAGGCTTGAAATAATTCATGTGATTCACTAGTCCTGGAACTTCTTATCAAAGGATAGTAGGCCTTTTAGCAACTCCATTAGGCTATCTCTACAGAAACACATCCTCATGTGAAGGTTTAGTCAAGGGTTGTATTGTTATCCAGAGCATGCTGCCCTTTAAAGAGAAGAAAGCTTTCCTTTTTGGGAAAAGACGTCTCTGATCAATTTTGGCTAAGGCTTAAGCAATGATTTACGGGCTTCAGTTGACCCACTCGTTATTTATCTAGGCAAAATGAGTTTTCTATTGATTGGATGTCTCCCCTGATTACATTTAATCTTTGGAGTGGGATCTCAGGATGGAAGAAAGAGACATTCGTGATAAATGTAGGTTTTTTTTTCCCCAGGAAAGCTTGGGAGGAAGACATACTCTACCACACAGTCCTTTCCTCTTTTCGTGGATGGCAAAATGATACATCACTTCCCGAAGCTTGTGTTAGAAGATGCCCCTTCGCTGGTGTGAGATGCTTAAAAGGACAATGATTTGTGCAGGGAACTAACCCTTTGTGCTACGTATCCTTTTGCTCTATTTTACTGATATGACAATTGGAGCAGGATAGTTTATGTGGCAAATTTTCCCAGCATTTATTTGCACTGCTTACTACATTCACATTTTAGTTTACAAATCTTGACAAAGACAACCGAATGGGAGTTTTACATGAATGTGCTTATTTTGTATTGAAGTATGACACCTATGCAGAGAAGTGACATTGTCGTAAGCAAATGGCTTGATGGCTTTTACAAACTGAATGTATATGTAACCAACATGGAGATCTAGAAACAGCTCTTTTTCAGTCCCTCCTTCCTGAAACTCTTCCTCTTCTTCGGCCTTGACCAAGTTTAATCTCTCTCCTGACTTCTAGCAGAATAGGTTAGTTTTGCTTATTTTTGTTTTTATACGAGGTGAATCTCTAGTATCTGGCTTCTTTTTCTGAAAGCTGTGTTTATGGGATTCATCAATATCATTGTATGTGGTTATAGATTCCCATTGCTGTGTAGTAGTTCAATGGCATGAATATACACTAATCATTTATCCATTCCACTGTTGATGTGCAATTGGACAATTTCCAATTTAGAGCTGTTACGAATAATGCTGCTAGAGCCATTCTAATGCATATCTTCCAGTGAACACATATACACAGTTCTCTTGGGAATATGCCTAAGTGTGGAATTGCTGGGTCATAGATGTACATTTTTAAAAATCACAGTATTAGAGTCGAGTATGCAGACTTGACTGAATTCTAAAACCAAAAGCTAATTTTTTGAAGTGTGAAGTTCTCTTTGGGAAAAGTGAATAATGTGAAGAAACATAACATTTTTATTTATGGAAATAAATTTCATGTCCTCTGAGCTAACATCGCCTGTTCTTACGTCTGAATGGCAGGATGTTGAGTGTGCTGATGCGGTCATTTTCTGCGGGGCTGCTCCCAGCTTAGCATTCTTGCCACATAAACTCTTCTAGCCCAAACCTTGAAATGCTGCAGGAAGTGGCATCAGCCCTTTTGTGTTCTTTTCCGGCACCAGGTTGCTCATCTCTCCCTGTGCCCATTTGAGGTAATATACTGACAGTTGTCAAGATGAGTCATGGCTCTTTCTCAGACACACAAGTTTGTGACTAATCGACAAATCCTCTGGACACAGGCTGAGCCACCAAGAGCCACCCTAGTCCCGGCAAGTTCAGGCCTGGGCTGCAACCTCTGACAGCCAGAGGGGAAAGCAAACATTGGCAGAACAGTTCTGTTTATTTGCTTCTCTGATTTTGAAGACATGTAGCTTTCTCTCACTCCTCTCCATTTCCTCTAAAAAATTGTATTAATCTTAGCTTATTTATGGCCTTTAGCATTTGTCTGCCTGTTCATGCATGTGCTCAGGATCTGAGGAGTATGTGTGCGAATAGAGGCCTCAGGGGAGATGTGGGCTCAAGCCGAGTCCAAGTGGCCTTTGAGTGCTGCCGTCTTCCTGGCCACCTTTCACTCCCTATGACTCCTCTGACTCCTTTGCACAGATGTCATTGCATTAATATAAAGGAGGATTTATATTAATGCAATATAAATTAATAGTGTTTGAAACACTAAAGAGAAATAAGACATGAACAAGAGGATAAGATGAGTCTTTAAGTGGTAGGTACTGATTATCTGCATAGATGTTTCAGGTCTCTTGAGATTTTTTTGGAAACCATTTTCCCAATTGTCCCAAGTTAGTTTTCAGGCATTACTCTAGAGTTGTGTGTGTATGTGTGTTAGTACAATGTCAGCACTAGGTTTTGCAATCACATATGTGCTGCTAGTTCTGTAGCATCTCCATGGAACTAACCCTTGCAATTACAAAAACGTCTGATATTGGTTGGCTACAAGTAGGTATTGCCTTGTGTATGAGTGGGGTGACATTTTGAATCCCTGGAATTGTCCTCCTCACTTTGCAACATCCGCTCACTCAGAAAAAGCCTTGCATCACTTGCCTGAAGGGTGGAAGAGGTGGGAGTCTAAATTAGTTTCAAGGGACTGGACAATTTCATTCTCACCTACTGAAAGCACCATGTTTGTTGAAGAGAAACTTTCAGAGTAGGCTCAATTAAGCCCAGACAGTTTGATTTAACTTGTTTTTAATTGTAATGGGTTATTTTTTCTGGCATGGAGCCACCCAGAATTTCATCTGTGAGTTCCCCAGATAATCTCCATCTACTTTCACAATTTTCTTAGCAATATTCAGAATTCCACGGCAGTGGGACCTTCTCCCCTCCCCTGTCTCACCAATTAAAATATATAACATTAATTATTATTATTATTATTTAGATACAGGTTCTCACTCTGTCACCCAGACTGGAGTACAGTGGCATGACCACAGCTCCTTGTAACCTCAAACTCCTGGACTCAATCCCACCTCAGCCTCCCAAAGTACTGAGATTACAGGTGTGAGCCACCATGCCCTATATCATAATATATGATATTTTTATCAGGCAGAAACTTCCTGGATATCCTTTTGTAGCCAGCCCCCTATCCCTGCCCTATGCAGCCAGTGATTTGATCTCTATCACTGTAGATTTGTCCTGGGACTTCATACAAGTGGAATCATGCAGTATATACTTTTATGTTTATGTTGACTTCCTTCACTCAACATAATGTAAATATTCAAACTTATGCCCCACCCAGGCTAACATTTTCTTTTCTTTTTTAATTAACTTTGAAGTTCCAAGGTACATGTGCGGGTTTACTATGTAGGTAAACTTGTGTCATGGGGGTTTGTCGTACAAATTATTTTATCACCCCAGGGACTAAGCCTAGTACCCACTGGAAACCATAGGACTTTTGAAATTCTTTCAGGACAAAGAGGCATTTCACCTGCTGTGTTGCATATATCAGTATTTTGCTCTTTTACATTACTCTGTAGTATTCCATTATATAAATATATCCAATTTTCTGTCACAGATATTTGGGTTGTTTTCAGTTTTTTGGCTTTTATAAATTAGGCTTCTATGAACATTTATGTATAAATCTCTTTATGGACATATGTTTTAATTTCTTTTGAGCAAATGCCTGAGGGTGAAATTGCTTAGCTATGTGTAACTTTGTAGGCAACTGCCAGTTGTTTTCCAGAGTTGTTGTTCACTGAAAATCTATGAGGGTTTTAGTTGTTCCACCTGTTTGCCAACACACACAGACTGTAAGTCTTTAATTTTAGCCACTTAAGTAAGTTTAGGTGTCATCTCATTGAGAGATGGTTAATTTAAAAAAAACCTCCTATCCTCTTGTGGGTTTCCTTGCTGGTAATTCTAACAAGGGGGCCAATCAGCTTAGAATGTAATGTAGAGATGTATAAAATTTTCTGGTATGAAATTGACAGAGATCACTAGGTCATGTGCACAGCTCATTAACTATTGGCCTGTGATCACACTGGGAACTTGAGGACATTGCTTCTGCTTTCTCTCTTTTTTGGAAATTTAATCCACCTGAACATTTTCTCTTTCAATATTCAAATTTCTTTAAAGAAGGTAACCATTAAAGGAAGGCATTGTGTTAGTTTCCTATGGCTGCTGTAACAAATTACCACACACATGTGACTGAAAACAACAGAAATTCCATTTTTTAATTTAATTTTCTTTTTAATTTTTTTTTTTTTTTTTTAAACGTTTAGGTTTGGGAGTGCACATGCGGCGTTGTTACATAGGTAAACTTGTGTCATGGGTGTTTGTTGTATATATTAGCTTGTCACTCAGGTACTAAACCTGATACCCATTAGTTATTTTTCCTGATCCTCTCCCTCCTCTCACCCTCCATCCTCAAGCAGGCCTCAGTATCTATTGTTCCCTGCTTTGCATTTATGTGTCCTCATCATTTAGCTCCCACTTATAAGTGAGAACATGCTTATTTGGTTTTCTTTTCCTGCATTAGTTTGCTAAGGATGATGGCTTCTAACTCCATTTGTGTTCCTGCAAAGGACATGATTTTATTCTTTCTTATGACTGCATTGTATTCCATGGTAAAACAACAGAAACGAATTCTGCCACAATTCTGGAGGCCAGAAGTCTAAAATCAGCTTCTCGGGGTTAAAGTCAAGGTGTGTACAGGGCTGTGTTCACTCCGGAGACTCTAGGAGAGAAGCCATTCCCTGCCTCTTCCAACTTCTGGTGGCTGCTGGCATTTCTTGGATTGTGGCTGCATCCCACCAAGATGTGCCTCTGTCTTCACATTATTCCCTCTTCTCTGTGTAGTATAAATTCACTTCTGCCTTTCTCTTATAAGAGCACTTGTACTCGTATTTAGGTCCTACCTGGAAAATCCAGGATAACCTCTCTGTGCCCAAATCCTTAATTTAATCACATCTGCAAAGACCCTTTTTCCAAATAAGGTAAGATTTATGGGCTCCATAGGTTAGGACCTGATGTCTTGGGAGCGGGAATTTTTCAGCCTTCTACAGACATTCACCCTTAAAGATAGTTGTGTCTGAAGTTGAAGTTCTTATTTTCTTTTGAGGAAGGATGTTTGGAAGAATAAAAAATTATGTAAATACACAAATTCCATGAATTATTTCTGCAGGTTCCTATAATCATCTGGAATCCATCAGTAAATAGCAGAAATAAAATGCCATGAGGAGGAGAAATAGAGGACAAACCACAGGTCCACTGAACTGTATTATTTGTTCATAATTCCATCTTTCCTCTAGCCCTTATCATGGATTTCCTATAGGTAGAATGTTCTTTTCCCATGCTGAGTTTAGGTTTGGCAATATGACTTACATTGGTCAGAAGAATGAATGTAAGCAGAAGTGATAGTATGCCAGTTAGCAGCTAGGGCCTGAAATGGCTTTGCAGGTTTCCATCAATCCTCTTGGAGCTCTGTTCTCCACCATGAACTACCAGATCTTGCCTCCAGTAGTCATTGTTCCTTCCGCCTGGATCCCGGAAACAAAACTTATACCTGACCCAAATTGGGAAGTCTAGTCTGACCTAGAGAAGCCCAACTACGTCCTTCTGAAGCAAGCTTACCTGCAGATCGATGAGCATGAATTAAATGCCTGTTGTAAGCCACTGTGATTTTCGTTTTTTGGTTAGGTAGCATTAACACAGCAAAAGCTGACTGATGCATCATGTATGAATCCCTTTCTATCAGCTTTTCTATTCTGGCAAGCTGTATTGAGCAGTGCAGAAGAAAACCTCAGAGTGTTCATTGCTTTCCTTTCCCTAAAATCCTAGAACACCAGTTAAGCAGTCAGCTCCTCATTTGCTTTTTCATACTGCTTTTAGAAAATTAGTCAAAAGGGTTTTCTACACTGAAGGCACTCTAGCAAAGATATTGAACATGCCAAATCATGATATTCTAAGTGGTTCCCAACATCAAATGGTTTATAACTCCAAAAAGGAAAATAAGCAAAACAAGCAGCTCTCTTCTCTCACTTAAGAGTGAACCACAATTTCACAATATCTAGGGACAAAGGGAGGGGAGGAAGTCGGCCATCTTTTTCCTGGAATCTGGGGAAACATTTGTCTTTCCTTGTTCTATTTTTCTGCTAGATGCTGATTTCAAGCCCCTTTCGAAAGGAGGTGGAGGGCAGGTAGGAAGAATGGAGGGCTCAAATCCTGGACTTGAACATCGGTAAGATAGGCAACTACCAAACTTCCCTCATGAATTCCATAATATTGACTGCACTTCAGTTTCATCCTTAGGCAAAATGTCATCGTCTGCAATGCAAATATTTGCAAAATCTGTGTTGGGTTGTGGTTAATTATGGTAGAAACAAACCAAAACAAAACCCACAAAAATCAAACAGACATAAAACCCCAGTACACCTCCTCTCCCAATTTCACCTGTTAATCACCATTACTTAATCAATACCAGTTTTCTGCAGGCACTCTTCTTATCAAGATCGTTGGTATCGAGTTATAGCCAAAGAGAAATGCTTCTTATCCCTAAAATTCCATTGTGTGAGAATTTTTCCTTAAATAAGGTACTTTTTGTTCAATACTAGAAAAGCAAAGATAATGGGAATTTACCGTTGTCTTAAATGAGTATCTCCCCTGAGTCCAGTATTATGGTCTCACTACCCCATTAAATTAGCAAATCATACGTGGGGAAGATATAAAGAACTGTTAATATAAAGGAAGCTCCAAAATTCAGTGGTGCTGATAGCATTATAGGTAGAAAATTGGTGAGTTGGGAGGATGACATGCCTTAGAGATGACAGTTTGTATGTTCCCCTTTATGAGGTGGGTGGGGAAATAGGGTGTCTATTATGTCAAACTACCCTCACCTGCAACAGCGAAGGTCTGAACTTTGTTCAGCTGGATATATTTAACGTCATTAAAATGTAACAGATATGAAAGTGGTTCTGTCTCGTCCATTTAAAGTTTCCAACATAAATTACTACTTTGCATGGTACACTTAAAGCCAGGTCTGTTTTGTGTCAATGCTGAATGAAAATGGAAAAATAAAGCCAGAGAAGAGGCTAAAGTTCATTGATGCAGTAAAAAGTGAAAAGGAAAGCAAAACGACGTTCCATTTTCTGAAAGGCTACCAGCCTTGCCTTTGATGTTGAGATTGTTCAATTACCACAGAACGTGAAAGATGTTCTGTAATCATTAAATTGTCATTTCCCCCCAACCTGAATATTGTAGTGCATTTCCTGTCTTAGTGAAGCAAGATAAATTAGGTTCAGGCATTTCCCTGGAAAGGGCACTTTTCATTCCATGTGATGCTGACCTTTTTTCCTTTCTAATGAACACAGCCTCAAAGTCCTTTTTACCAATTGATGTGTCCCTGTCTCAGAATGGTGTACTCTTTTTTTTTTTTTTTTTTTTTTTTTTTGAGATGGAGTCTCGCTCTGTCACCCAGGCTGGAGTGCAGTGGTGTGATCTTGGCTCACTGCAAACTCTACCTTCCGGGTTCATGCCATTCTCCCGCCTCAGCCTCCCGAGTAGCTGGGACCACAGGTGCCCACCACCAGGCCTGGCTAAATTTTTGTATATTTAGTAGAGATGGGGTTTTACCGTGTTAGCCAGGATGGTCTCGATCTCCTGACCTTGTGATCCACCTGCCTCAACCTCCCAAAGTGCTGGGATTACAGGCATGAGCCACCACTCCCGGCCAGTATACCCATTTTTATGCCTTGTTAGTTTTAATCCCTTCTAAGACATCATCTTCTCTTTAGTATTTTAGTATAGTTAGATGCTATTTCATGCTGCATTTAAAGTGATGGAGACTCTTCAGCAGTATAAGCTTGTTTCAGATGAGAGGAACTAATCCAAAAATTTCAGTTATTTTAAAGCACCCACTTTATTGGACGTATGATCTATAGACAGCAGAAAGAAAAGTGGACTTGGTAATGGCTATTGGTTGGCCCACAGATTCTTCTTGCCTGTTAAACACATATGCCAAGAACAAGTCCCACGACTATTAGCCTTGCTCCAAACATTCCTGTGCACATGTGTTCAACACAGGCAGGTGAGGCTCAGCGAGGGTAGCCCAGTCTGGAGGTCCCAGTTCTGCAGTGCAAGGCCCATATGCTAATTCTGTTCCATCTGGTTTCGTCCACCTCTCGAAGTGTATATTACTTGATTACAAAACAGTCACAGTCAAATTTGTTTGTAATTATTTCCCACCGAGGTGGTGAATGTCTTGACTGGCTGGATTTTCTGGCTAGATTTCTCTCTTCTCTGTGGATGGTCCCCTGCGCCCATAGGCAGGTTAAGTTCCACTCAAGAGCCAGAACTAGTCTTGTTCTTAGGGGTTTAGGACCGTGGAAGAAGTGGTGCTAATGCAACCATATTGCTCATTTCTAGAAAGTGAGCTTCTCTATTGTTTTTGAGACCCAGACTAAATCTTTGTTCCATTTTCCATGGGTTTCTCTCTCAGGCCCACTTATACTCGAGTCCTTGTCTTAACAAATGCTTAGAACCAGTGTTTAGTATGCCAGGCTTCACAATTGCCCAAGAGTGCTACTGTTATTATTATTCACAATAATTAATAATAATAATAGCAGCCACCTATTAATGGATGAATGCTTACTTCAGGTACCTAATACTAAGCACTTTAAATGTCACAATTCTTTCCAAAGTTGAGACAAACATTTTCATATTAAAGGTTCTGTAGTTGTTTTAATATGCATTAGAAATGTTTTTATTTTAAAAAGTTATAAATTTATTTTAATTAGACTAGCAAAATGATATGCTTTAAGCCTATGATTTCATGGATACTACTGTTTGTGAGGCAAGGATAAAGGAGAAGAGAGAGTGAATTTAAGGTTGACACATGACTCTTTTTCTCTTGAAAATCTTGCTGTGGCAGACAGGCCCACGGCTTTCCTGAGGGTACCTCTTCTTTCTCCCCAGTTTTCAGTGGTTGATAATTTCTAAGTTTCCTCAATATCTTCTGTTGGCTTCTCCACCACCTGTTGACAAAAGTTCTGTAAGAAATTCCCTTATTGTAAATATATAAAGTGATTTCTGTTTTCTTGCTTAGACTCTGCCTGACACAAGCTGGTATGTTGACCCTATCTTTATGAAAGGGTAACAAAACTGAGTTTTGATGAAGCTTAGCAACTTGCACAGGATCTTACAACAAACAAGTGATGGAACTAGAATTAAAATCTAGTTCTTTTTGACTCAAGAGTCTATCTTCTTCATTCCCGCTCTTCTGCACACCTTAATTGACTTCACAGACTTGCCTGATACTAGTCGTTTGCATAAATGGCCAATATGACCTAAAATGTACCTCTCCCTGTACAATATTTCTTCACCAGCAAGCAGAGCAGCTCCCCAGGAACCTGATCTCTGCTCAGCATGCCACAACTGGATCAACTAACCATTTCATCTGGGTGGTGGTTAGGCAATTGTTCAATTATTCAGAAGATTCCTACAATTCTAGATCTGGAGGGACCCTGTAATGATCTTGACTGCATCTTGCAGAATACCAGCAGAAAAGAGATGGCAGAGTCAAATCAGGAGAATTCAAGAAGCAGGTGGCAGATTGTATTTAGCAAAGACAGCCACATTATGTCTATATCAACATCCTATGCTCCCATTATGATGTGGTTTGCATTTCCCCATCAAGCGGTAGGTTCTGAATCTCTCCCATTAACCTGGGTGAATTAACTGCCTTGATGAATAGAATGCAGAAGTTAAGCTCCATCAATTCAGAGGTGCCATAAAAGGCAGTGTGATGTTTCTCTCTCTCTCTGTCTCTCGATGTTCTCTCTCTCTCTCCCTCTCTGTCTCTCTCTTTTGGTATACATGATTGCTTTGGGGAAAGCCAGATACCACACTCAAAAACCCCCACAGAGAGATCCCTATGGAAAGAACCTGAAGCCGCAATGAATAGCCAGCACCTACTTGCCCATGTGAGTGAGTGAACTGCCATGGACGTGCATCCTACATCCAAATGACTGAAGCCCCAGCCAACATATACCCGCAACCACATGAGAGACCCTAACCAAAAATTTCCTAGCCAAGTATTTCCTAAATTCTTGATCATCAGGAACAGTGAGAATTAGCACATAATTATTATTATAAGCCACTATATTTCAAGATGAGTTATTATGCTGTGATAGATAACTAAACAGAGGGTTTAATAAAGGGATTATATAAAGGGCTGACAATACCGACAAGGGGTGGTACAGTATCCTGGAGCTTCTAGTAACCAGGCTGCTATCACTCCGAGACCTTAGAAGCACAAGGCTGTGGAGACAGGTTCACCTGAGAGAAGCAGTGACCTCTGGTCAAGGGTTGCAGCCAGCCCAAGGTGGTTCCCCAGGGAAACAACTGGGAGAGTAAATGCCTCAACCTCACTACCCATTTCTTTCAGGTCTCTGGTTGAGGGACTCCACCTTGGCCGTTGGCCAGATCCAACCATCAGAGGGTGATTAGACTTTAATAAGTAAAGACACTGGGAGAGTTGATAGGTTTAGCAGGAAATATATGCAAGGAAGAAGCAGGCTTTCAACAAGATATGCCTTCCAATAACTCATTTCATCTCTAACTTCAGTCTCACTAGACAACACAGTGCTGTCATTCTCCTGTAATCCTACCTGCACTGGCCAGCCAGGGCACTGCCAGTTGTCACATTCAACATCTCTTTTCTGTGAACTGTCAACAAAGAGAATTATATTAGTTAGAGAACTCTAATCCATTAAAAGATACCAGAGAGGACTTTATTAGCCAAGATGTAAAACATCCAATGAACTAGAGGATGAATTTCAATTTATCCCTCTTCTGGTTCTATATTGACAAATCCTTCCTGTGACCTTTTGTCCTTCTTCTGTAGCTACTTTTCTCATTCACTCCTTCTTCTACCAATAATCTGTATTGGTCATCTCCATTTTCTCACCATACCCTCACTCTTTAAATGCCTAGTGAACATAATGTTCCAGCAAGTCAAACTTCATGAATCACTGAACTTTTAATCCCCTGATGTATCTAAATCTATCTGAATTCCTCTCCTTCCTCTTTTCACTCACTGTCTAGATAATAAATGAGAGCCATCAGTAAATTTACCAGCTTGGTTCTATGTTCTTTTAAAAACATGATTAGAACATAAGGCTTTGATTCTGAGTAAGTTGATATGAAATCTCATTAGGAGACATATTACTAAATAATGCATGGGGTTGGGCAAAATTTTGATCTTGTAGAAACCCTCTTTCTCCTTAAATGACAATCATGATCTTTTATTCATTATTTACTATCCCAAAGGAAATACAAAATTTAATCAATGACCAAATATCTCCCCTATTTTAAGGGTTCTTTTACTTTCCTCAGAATACATCTTATTTAGAAAAAATCTTATACATTAGTAATAATGTTGGCCAAAGAGAAGCCTGTTTATATATTTGCAACA
Organism: Piliocolobus tephrosceles; assembly: GCF_002776525.5. Classification (NCBI taxonomy): domain Eukaryota; kingdom Metazoa; phylum Chordata; class Mammalia; order Primates; family Cercopithecidae; genus Piliocolobus; species Piliocolobus tephrosceles. The sequence continues at coordinate 51,154,053 of NC_045453.1, read as the reverse complement.
GATGTCACAGATGTTAATAGACATTCATTTGCATTTATCATATAAGAAGAAGGCTGTGGCTCAAAGATATAGGTACACAGAATTTTAACTACGGGTATGCAACTAATCAGTGGCAGAGATGTAATGACTTTCTTGCCTCACCAGGATTTCCAGTTCAATGTTATTTCACATTAGACTGTTTTTTTTTTATTCTAAAAATTGTGTGGTTTTCTAGACCAATAAAACAAGCAACTGTTTTGATAAACTTAAAAATGCTTGAAAGAGAAATTGTTTTTCTATAGAGGACACAGCATTTGGCGCACAGTAGGTATTCACTAGTTATTTGAAGAATGAATCAAATGACAGGAACCTTCCAGATAAATTCAATCAGTTCTGCTTCCTTTTTCTTCAAGTCTTCATTGTGCAATGTTATCCTCAATTCAACCCTAAATCTATTTTCCCAGAAGTAGTGAGTGGTTTTCTACAAGTATGCTATTTCTGGGATCTTGTTTGGCTCCAGTATCTTTTTTTTTTTTTTTTTTTTTTAAGAGTCTTGACTTTCCAGATTTGAGGAGCAGCTGCTTTTTTGAATGATATACAGGACTACACATGCTTTTTCTGCCTGTTTCTTTCCTCTGAACCCCGGAGGGATTGACATCAAGGATTGTGATTAATGATATTTGAGTTATTTCCCTTGCCTTTCTCCACACTTTTGTACTATGAGCATCTTTTTTTTAGAAACATTCATCTGCATCTATGTCTTGGTTTTTCATGTGTTTTTCTTTGCTATGAGAATCTCCTTAGAGAGCCCCCCTTTCTACTCCTTTGTTCTATTTCCTGTTATTTCATCACTGAATATGATTCCCTTCTCTTCCACCCATTTCAATACATGATCATTATTTTTTCCTCCTATGTAAGAAAATGAAATTTGTTGATAGTCCACTATAAGTCAAGTGGGCTATCTTGTGCTGTAGGCTTTTCCATATATTATCTCTATTAATTCATACAGTCTTCTGAGTTCAGCAATATTATTTCTGTTTTTCACAGGGGAAATTAGAGATGAACTATTGTCAAGTAATTGCCCAGATCTACACATTGTGGCGGGCTTATCTAAGTCTTGGTTTCCTCCCACATCTATGTCTGGTGATATTGAAGGTGTGCAATGTCTTGTTTGCCACTTTGGAATTGACAGTACCATCACTGTTTTCATTCATCTAATTGGGAAGTAGGTCAGTTAGAAAGTGGAGCTAGACATGCTGAAGGGAGAAGGAGAATAGGAAAAAGAACAAAAGGTCAAATTTTTAATCGTTCCTTTAACCTCAGCAGGGCCCTCATAACAATTCTGCATAGTTAGAGTGTCTCTCAATTTCCAGTGAGTAAATTCAAAGACTTTACTACTTACTCTCTTCTTTACCCAACCCACCCCTTCTCACTCCCAGTAGGTGACCTCATCTCATATTCTCTTAGCAAAATAGAGTGATATTAGGCATCTTCCTGACTCTCAGTAAAAGATTAGTGTATATTTCCCCTTCCTTGGACAAATAAGGCTCTTTGTTTATATGGCTGTATGATAATTTCTTTTCCTTCTTAGAAAAACTACTTGTCAAAGAGCCCCAATTCCTTCTTCCTCATCTTGTGGGCACTTCTCACCACTGCCTATCCCAAGGTCTGTCTTGACTCTGCCTCTCCGCTGCTGCTAAATCCATCATAATAAAGGTTATCCCCAGTTTCTGTATGGCCCCCTTCATCTTTCTGTAGCACTTGACATTATTGAACATTCCATCTTCGTAACTCTTTAATTTCTAGGTCTCCCTGGCATTTGCAACACCTTGTTCTTCTCTCAGGTTTTAGTATGGGCTTATTATCTGCACTAGACCCTTATTAGTTGATACTCTCCAAAGGTCTGGTCTTCATCCTCTTTCCTTAGTAGAACTCACTGTTTTGGTTCAACCACCACCTCAAAATAATAACTGACCCCTCTTTTGTACTTTGGGTTTATATATGGTAATAATTATTTGACATTTCCTCTTGAACACTCAACACATCCTTCAATTATCTGTCTTCCCCAAACCATTACAGACCTTCACATCTTTTGGTAATCTCTTCTCAGTTAATGGTATTACTGTTTATCCAGTTACAGAAACCAAATACCAAGGTTCTACTTGTAAATCTTTCTCCTTCTTATCATATCGATCTCATCACATCTTGTCAAATCAGTCTCCTAGTCCTCACTAGTCTGTCTTCAAATACTACTTGAACCTGCCCCTTCTACTCCATTCCACACCATTTCTCACCAGTAGCGTAACAAAAGCCATCAAGCTGATCTTTCTGCCTCCATTTCCCCTTTCTGTTATATCACTTCTTGCCAGAGTAAACTATCTACAAAGTAAAAAGTGGGCATGTCTCCCACTTATTGTTCAGTGGCTTCACCTCATAGGCATCTAAAATTGCAGATGCATAGGACACTCTAAAAGGGTTCCCCTGGCCTGGCCCTGACTGCCTTTCCAGCAGCATTGACCATATGCTCTCCTAAGCCTCCTCACTCCTTCCTTTCTCACCCTTGAAGCCGTTGTGCAAACTCTTCTTTTGGTAGAAAAGCCTTTTTTTTCTTTTTCCTTTTTCTCTCCCTTCACCTGCCTAAGTCATCTCTATTTTTGAAGAGCCAACTCTGGAGTAATTTCCTCCATGAAGTCCCTCCCATATCCCCAGTCAAGGCTGGGAGTGTCTATCAGTATACCTGGTCCTGAGGAGGAACTCAATAAATGTGTGCCGAACTCTTCTCAAGCTTCTGACCACACCACATCTCTTTATTCTTACTTTAATCTCCTAATGATACAGGAGACAGAAATAAATTAGGAAGCTAGTGAGGGTAAGAGAGTTCTTGGTAAGGTTTCCCTTTTAACAAAAAGCAGCCCCCAAATTATTTCTTTTCTAACAAAGAGCTGCCTGTAAAATCGAGCTACAGATATAGATAAGCAACCTGGAAGCTTGCACAGGTGAATACCGGCAGCTGTGCCAGTAACTACCTGGGGGCTAGGCAGGTTCAACATAGAGGCTCCATTTTCCCTTTTCTTTGTCAACCATGTGTACAGTAAAGGAACAGGTAATGTGGTGCCAACCAGGTAGAGAACCCATCTACATTATAAAATATTAGGGTGGGGCTGCCAGCTTCTTCAGGCACTATGTAAATGGCACACCTGGTTCAACCAATCTTTGGACCCTATGTAAATCAGACACTGCCTCCTTAAGCTCATCTACAAAGCCCCATGCATTTCACCACAAAATCAGAAGATCCACTCGGGAGTCCCTCTTTCTCTGCAGGAGAGAGAACTATTCTCTTTTCTCTTTCTTTTGCCTATTAAACCTCTGTTCTTAAAGTCACTTCTTGTGTGCCCGCATCCTCGATTTCCCTGGCATGGCACGACAAACTGCAGGTATTTACCCCAAACAACAATGCTGGTATACTAATTTAAAGAGAATATGAAAATTTTAAGATAAGAATTTCTTCATCTCCCCTGACATCAATCCATTCTTTCTTCATCTGCCTACATCATCTCCTTCTTCCCCTCTGTTATACTGGAGTTACCTCAAAGAGAAACTAAATAAGATGAACAATAGTAGCAGCTGCATTAATAACCACATAAATATCAAATGTTAGAAGGAGAGGGAGAGATAGGAGGCATTGTAAATGACCTGAAGTATCATGTTTAAATTAGAGAGTTAATTGATGGCATAAAGAAATAGAATAAGCATAATTTTTAGATAGTTATGTGGGGGATCTTTAGAAGAATCAGAATTAAAAATGAAGATATAACCTTGGGGAATGGTAGGTGAGATATGAAAAGGGAGATTGGATAATTTCTTTAATGGATATTTATTCTCATTATAAGCATTACTTTGCTGCCAAGACTGTGTAATCTAAGATAGACACTTAAAAAAAGAGTAATAATAGTTATCTGTAAGGGATGTTATAATTCAATGAGTTAATAAATATCTCAAGGTGCTTTCTAATTTTTAGAGTGCAGTTCAACTTTTATTAAGTGAGAGTTTTGAATACTCTCATGTAAAATAATAATGTGAATTGCTTTCCTGGACACTAATTACTTTGGAATCAATTTCTCTTTCTAATGTTTGTCAGCATGTGAATGGCCAGGACAAATTGGTTTTGCTTAATCCATACAACATGTCATCAACAAAGTAAAATCGACTAAAAGTAATGTCATCAATTACATTCACCATTGGTGCAGAAAAGATAGTTTATTTAAAAGTTATTTGGTAGACTTTTTACAAGGTTTCTACTCTTTATGGAGACTGTGGAGGTCTGAGGAATGCTTCAAGAAAAGAGAGAGCTTTTGCCCTGAAGGGGCTCAATACATTGACAATTGACTGTCTCTGTGAAAAGCGTTTGAAATGAATCCAGAGATGTGACTGCAAGATTTGGTACCCAAATATTTATTAATTAAATATTGCCTTCATATCGAGTCAGGAGATACTGATGTCACAGTATTGAATGTTGTGAGATTTTTCTTTAAATTTAATTTTTATTGATTTTTATATGCGTGACTTGATGTCTCCAAAACAGAAAAGGAAATGTATTAAGTCCCCAGAACATTTTAGTTCATTATTGCATAAACGTATCTCTTTTTTCCAAGAATAGTCGGAGTTTATAAGTGTTTCTCAGGAAACCTCAGGTAAATTGGTGTTGATTGTAAATTGTCTTCATTTCTCTTCGTTTCTCTAGACCACAGAGAAATATTTTGTGATAGTTTTAATAAACCATTTCCTTATTTGGTAATGGTTTCAGTCTCATCATAGAAGTAAAATTACGTGTCTTTTTAAGCATGTCTCTTATGGTCTGATGGTCTACTCTTATTTTGTGGGGCTCTGACATTCATGTCTGTTACACATGGCCCTTTAACAATGATCCTCTCTTTCTTTTTCTAGAAGTATGACAAATTCTGCACCAGTAATACTGTTTCATCATCTAATAAAATAAACAAGTTATAGGAATGTACTCTGGTTTTTTGCTTCTTAATTACTCTAATTTGGGCCCCAGCTGGGGCCCATCTCTGACAATCTTCACTCCATCAGATAAAGGGGAATTGTTTAAAACTGTGCGGCATTTGTTGTAAGCAATGGACGAACTTCTAAAAGGTTTATCTCCAAGTTGATATCTGATAAAAGCAAAATATTAAGGCTGAATCAAAATGAAAAATGTTTTGAGACTTCTCCCTGTTCAAATGGTCTTAATTCATTATCATGGTAAAGCTGAACACATCTTTTATTTAATAGCTTCATTTAGTTGTTACGAAAATTTTGTAAATGCATTTTTCCAGATATCTCTTATATTGAAGATGTACTGAGCGCCTAAAATGAGGAATTGTTGAAACAATTCAGAAGATAGGGTTAAAAAGTTCATTTCAGTGAAATAGTGAAATAAAGGGTGGTGAAGATAGAAAGAAAGATACAGATGAAGAAGAGGAGAAAAAAATGAATGAGTACAAGATAAGCATGAAGCATAAGTAAAAGTATACCCATGGGTTTTGTGCACAAGGTCCTTCTTATTTCTCCCCATGTGATTATACCCAAGTATTTTGCTGAAAAATGTAGTTTAGAGAGGAGATGGAGGTTACAAGGACTCACTTAAGAGGCACACAGACATACACACACATATACACACACACACACACCCACAAACAGAAAGCAAAGCCTGCTCATTAGAGAAAATGTAGAAAACTTTGAAAAACAGAAAGAAGAAAAATAACTAGAGAGAAACAAAACCTGCCTGGCCTCAACAGAAATACTGTTTTCTTTCTTTTCTTTTTGTCTATGAATGTTAACTGTTTTATTTTTTTGAACTTTGAATTCTATTGTATTTATTATTTTTAAATTTTAAAAAATCTTTAAAACTATTGATTAAAACAATTGTTAGTTTACTTGATGATATTATAGACACAGAAAAGTACGTAAATTTTTAAGTGTAGAGCCTGATAAATTTCTGTAAATTGAACGCTCAGTCACCACAGCAACTATTTTGTAACCATTTACTTTTTGAAAATAATTAGATGCCACTTGTTCCAGGACCTTGCCTTAGTCTTCCAGCAGAGATTTTCTTCCTCTCTTGTGACAAAATTAGCCAGGCTCCTTAATGGAATCTGAGGATAGGGAGGGGTTCAGTCACAGAAGCAGTATGGTAACCAGCCCGATACAGGTATGCACGACAGTGAAGGAGAGTGTTGAAGAAAACAATCATAAACATTTAGATACACCTCTGGGGGATGAGAGCACCAGGTGCAGCTGGAAGAGGTGAACACTGGTAGCTTCACAAGGGCAGTGGCAATGACAGCCCCAGCACTGGCAGCCCAGTAGGAGCTTTGAGCAATAGCCCAGAGCAGAATCAACAGCCTGAGAGTTGGATGTAGAAATGTGCACAGAGGCCTGACTACGAGGGGCATCCCAAAAAGAGGGGAAATGGGTGACCAGAGCAGAACAAACTGGCAGCAACCTTGGCAGGGGCAGGAGTGGAAATGTGACAAGCCTGAGAATGGACTGAGAGACAAGAGAGAACCGCAATAGGATAGAGGGTAGGGGAAGATATGTTTAGGGAAATCAAAAGAGGATTCTATAGCAGCAAGAACATGGATATCAAATACTTGGAGGAGAATAAGAGGTGATAAAAAGATAATGCAAATTAACTAAATCCTCCTTCTTTATATCTGAGCATTATATGTGGTATGTAAAGCTAATGCATAAAGAAATAGAAAAGATTTAGAATGCAGTTAGAAATATAGAGTAGAAATAGGAATAAAGAAGAGAAATAGATGATAGGCTAGAAATAGAAATAGAGATTAGAAAGTTGATATAAAAAGAAATGAAAGAATAGGAAAAACATTGAGTAGGAATAGAAATATAGAATAAAACAGAAATAAATAGAAAAAAAACTCCAGAAAATTACGTACTAATATCTCAGAGGAACATAGATGCAAAAATCCTCAGCAAAATACTAGCAAACTGAATCTAATGGCACATCAAAAAGAAAATTCACCATGATCAAGCGGACTTCATCCCAGGGATGCAAGGATGATTCAACATGCATAAGTCAATAAATGTGATTTGGCCGGGCGCGGTGGCTCACGCCTGTAATCTCGGCACTTTGGGAGGCCGAGGCGGGTGGATCATGAGGTCAGGAGATCGAGACCATCCTGGCTAACATGATGAAACCCTGTGTCTACTAAAAAAATACAAAAAATTAGCTGGGCATGGTGGTGGGTGCCTGTAGTCCCAGTTACTCGGGAGGCTGAGGCAGGAGAATGGTGTGAACCCAGGAGGCGGAGCTTGCAGTGAGCTGAGATCATGCCACTGCACTCCAGCCTGGGCGACAGAACGAGACTCTGTCTAAAAAAAAAAAAAAAAAAAGTGATTCACCACATAAACAGAATTAAAAAGAAAAACCAAAAACCATATGGTAATCTCAATAGATGCAGAAAAATGTTTGATAAAATCCACAATCATTTTGTGATTAAAAAAAAAAAAAAAAAAAAACCCTGAACAAACTAGGCATAGAAGAAACATACCTCAAAATAATAAAAGCCATATATGGCAAACCCACAGCCAGTATCATACTGATGGGGAAAAGTTGACTGCATTCCGGCTAAGAAACTGGAACACGACAAGTATGCTCACTTTCAACGCTTCTATTCAACATAGTACTGTTAAGTCCTGGCCAGAGCAATCAAGAAAAAGAAAGAAAGAAGGGGCATCCAGACTGGGAAAGAGGAAGTCAAGCTATCTCTGTTTGCTGATTATTTGATCTTATACCTAGAAAACCCTGACGTCTCCTCTGAAAGATGACAAGATTTAATAAATGAATTCAGTAAAGTCTCAGGTTACAAAATCGGTGTACACAAATCAGTAGCACTGCTGTACACCAATAACGACCAAGCTGAGAATCAAATTAAGAACTCAATCCCATTTACAATAGCTGCAAAAAATAGCATACATAGGAATATACTTAACCAAAGAGAATAAAGATCTCTAAAAGGAGAATTATAAACCACTGATAAAATAAATTATACCTGACATAATTGAAAAGGCATCCCATGTTCATGAATTAGAAGACTCGATATTGTGGAAAATGACCATACTGTTCAAAGCATGCTACAGAGTCAATGCAATTCATAATAAAATACCAATGTCATTTTTTTCACAGAATTAGAACAAACAATCCCAAAATTCATACAGAATCAATAAAATAGCCTGGATAACCAAGACAATCTTAAGCAAACAAAACAAAATGAAACAGAAAATTCTGGAGGTGTCACCTTACCCAACTTTAAATTAAACAAGGCTGTAGTAACCAAAACAGCATAGTACTGGTATAAAAGTAATTCATAGACCAATGGAACAGAAGAGAGAATCTAGAAATAAAGCCAAATACTTACAACTAACTGATCTTCAGCAAAGCAGATGAAAACATACACTGGCAGAAACGACATCCTATTCATCAAATGATGCTGGGAAAATTGGATAGCTGCATGTAGAAGAATGAAGCTTGACCCCTATCCCTCACTGCATACAAATATTAACTGAAGATGAATTAAAGACCTGAAACAATAAAAATTCTAGAAGCAAACCTAGACCTAGGGAAATAATTTGTGACTAAGACCCAAAAGCAGATGCAACAAAACTAAAAATAAATCAATGAGACCTAATTAAAGAATTTCTGCACAGCAAAAAATATATATAAAAAATATATAATACATAATATATAATAATGTATCATATATTATATATATATTTTATATATATAATAGAGCAAACAACCTACAGAAAGGGAGAAAATAATTTGTAAGCTATACATCCAACAAAGGACTGAAATTTAGAATCTACAAAGAACTGAAATCAGCAAGAAAAAAACCAAGTAATTTCATTAAAAAGTTGACAAATGACATGAACAGACATTTTTCATAAAATGATGTAAAAATGGCCAAGAAACATATGAAAGATTGTTTAACATCTCTAATCAACATGGAAATGCAATTTAAAACCATAATGAGATACTAACTTATCCAAGCTAGAATGGCCATTATTAAAAAGTTAAAAAACAATAGATGTTGAGATGGATATGGTGAAAACAAAAAGCGTATGCATTGCTGGTGCAACCTCTTATGGAAAACAGTATGGAGATTTCTCAGAGAATTAAAAGTGGATCTACCATTCAATTTAGTGTCCACTACCAAAAGGAAAAAAGTCAGTATATCAAAAGGACACCTATGTTTATTGCAGCACAATTTACAATTGCAAAGATATGAAATAAACCTGAGTGCCCATCAACTCATGAGTGGATAAAAAAAAATGTGGTGTATATATACCGTGGAATACTACTCAGGCATAGAAAAATGAAATAGTATCTTTTGCAGCAACATGAATGGAACTGGAATCCAGTTATTCTGAGTGAAGTAACTAAAATCAGGAATGGAAAACCAAATATTACATTTTCTAATTTATAAGTGAGAACTACGCTATGGGCATGCACAGGCATACAGAGCGGTATAATGGACACTGGAGACTCAGAAGGTAGGAGGATGGATGGAGGATGAGGTATGAAAAATTACCATTTGGGTACAATGTACACCAGTCAGGTGATGGGTGCACTAAAACCCCAGACTTCACCACTGTACAATTCATCCATGTAAACAAAAACAACTTGCACTCCTAAAGCTACTGAAATTAAAAAAAAGGTAACATAGATGTGAAATAGAAACAATTAAATGTAAATATAATTATCTTGACTTACATGGGGAATATTTAGAAGAACAACAAGTAATAAAAAGTGCCATTTTTGGTCACTTATACATCTTTTCTTTCATGATGAATAATACATAATTTCAGTTCTGATAACCTCTTTAATTAGAAGGCTGATTTAAAACCAATTTTAAAGTAATTTCCTTGAAAAAGCTTATGTTTATCATGAATCTATAATTTTATTATAGTAGCCAAATATGTTGTGCATGAATTTTAACTTTTAGGAGTTTACTAATTTTTATCTGAAATATACAAACATCATTTTTTAATCTCAGTCTTGAGTCTTGCCTTAGCTAGATATAGAAATCTTACAGAAAATGATTTTTCCTGAACAATTTAATGATAATGCTCCATTATTTTCTAAGCAGCTATTTGAGCTGTTAAGAAGTTGAAATTAGTGTCTTTGTCATTCTTTTAAAAGTAATATGTAGTTCCTTTGGGAACTTTAAGATTACTCTTTTTTTTTTTTTTTTTCAATTTCATCAAACTATGTCCATATATGGATTTATTTCATTTTATTAATCCTGTTCAACACTTACTATGCTATTGTTTGTTTTTGAGACAAGGTCTCCCTCTGTCACCCAGGCTGGAATGCAGTGGGCACAATCTCGGCTCACTGCAACCTCCACCTTCCAGGTTCAAGTGATTCTCCCATCTCAGCCTCCTGAGTAGCTGGGACTACAGGCATGTGCCACCATGCCCGACTAAGGTTTGTATTTTTTTGTAGAGACAGGGTTTCACCATGTTGGCCAGGTTGGTCTTGAACTCCTGACCTCAAGTGATCCGCCTGCCTCGGCCTCCAAAAGTGCTGGGATTACAGGCATGAGCCACCACACCTGGACTATTATGCTATGTTAATGTGAGGTTTCATGTAATTCTTCAGTCTGGAAATTTCTCATTGATTACCGGTTTGAATATTGACTCTGCTTTTTCCTCTCTAGGCTCCTTCTGGAACTCCTATTAGATACTGATGAAGCTACTCAATCTATATCTCCTATGTATCTTTATTATTATTATTGAAATATAATTAACATAACATAAAACACATCCTACTGAAGTGTTTTTCTACAGTGGTTTAATTCAATTGTTTTTAGTATATTCCCAAGGTTGTCCAACCACCATCATTGTCTAATTCTAGAACATTTTCATCACCCGGAAGAAAATCTTGTACCCATTAGCCATATCACCTCATTCCCCACTTCCCAAACCCCTGGAAACCATTAATTTACTTTCTACATCTATGAATTTGTCTATTACAGACAATTCATATATGTGAAATCATACAATACGTGGCATTTTGTGTACAGCATCTTTTACTTAGCATCATGTTTTCAAGGTCCATCCGTGTTGTAGCATAAATCAATAATTCATTACTTTTTATGGTTGAATAATATTCTATTGTATGGATATACCACACTTGTTTATTTGTTTATCAGTTGATGAACATTTGAGTTGTTTACACTTTTTGGCTGTTATAAATAATGCTTGCTTCCATGAACATTCACTTATAATTTTTGGGTGAACATATGTTTTCAATTCTCTTGAGTACATACTTAAGAGTGGAATTGTTGGATTGTATGGAAAACTTATGTTTAACTTATTTTATTTTACTTATATTTGTTTGTTTATCTATTTATTTATTTATTTACTTTTGAGACAGAGTCTCGCTTTGTCACCCAGGCTGGAGTGCAGTGTCACCACGATCTCAGCTCACTGCAACCTCTGCCTCCCTGGTTCAAGCTATTCTCCTGCCTCAGACTCCTGAGTAGCTGGGACTACTGGTGTGTGCTACCACACCTGACTAATTTTTGTATTTTTAGTAGAGACGGGTTTCACCATGTTGGTCAGGTAGGTCTCAAACTCCTGACTTCAGGTGATTCACCTGCCTCAGCCTCCCAAAATGCTGAGATTATCTACTTGAACCACTGCACCTGGCTAAAAATTTATGTTTAACTTTTTAAGATTTTTCCAAAGTGGCCTATTTTACATTCCCACCAACAATGGATAAGGATTTCAATTTTTCTACAGCCTAGATAATTCTTGTTATTTTCTGTATCTTTGATTATAGCTATCCTAGTAGGTATAAACAATGTATCATATTGTGGTTTTGATTTACATTCCCCTAATGACTAATGATTTTGAGAATCTTTTCATGTGCTTATTTTATATCTTCATTGGAGAAATACCTATTCAAGTCTTTTGCCCATTTAAAATAGGGTTGTGTTTTATTGTTGATTTGAAATAATAACTAAACCGTACTTTACGCTGGATAGTTTTATCTGGACATCAGACTTTTATTAGGTATAAAATTTGAAACATTTTCTGCCATCCTGTGAGTTTTCTTTTCACCTTGTAAATGATGTCTGTTGAAGCACAAATGTTTTTAATTTTGATGAAGTCCAATTTATTTATTTTGTTTTGATTGCTTATGCTTTTGATGTCATATCCAAGAAATCATTGTCTAATACAAGGTCATAAAGCCTTGCACAAATGTTTCCTTCTGAGAGTTTTACAGTTTTAGATCTTACATTTAGATTTTTGATCTAAAAAGTTTTGATTTTGATTTTTGTTTTGAATAAATTTTTGTATATGGTATGTGGCAGGAGTCCAATTTCATTATTGTTGAGGTGGGTATCTAGTAGCCTCACCACCATTTGTTTGGAAAAGGACTCCTTTCCCCTATTGAATTGTCTTGGCACCCTTACTGAAAATCAGTTGACCCTATATATGTATGTGGGGTGGTGGCTGTTTTTCTCAGTCAATGTTTCTTCTCCAGTGGCCTTGAATATAACCCTGACTCATACAGTGGCCCCAGCTCTTGTCTCTGGTTGTGCAAAGGGCCACATTTTCCTGCAGGAGCTGAATTTAGGCTACCAGCATCTCTGTCCGGCCCAAAGCTCAAATGGCGACACTATCACCTCTTTGTTCTCTCTGCTTTCACTTACTTTCTGTTTTACTATTAACACCTACTTTGTTAGGTGATTTTTCTTTTAAGTAATTAAAATATTATCTATCTATCTTCTACCCAATATTTTTGTGTATGAATGGGGGGTGGTGTTTTTGTGTGCTTCCTTTAATGTTTTGACAAGAAATAAATAATACTTATATTGAATTCTTAGGTTCTGTGTCAGGTATCTAACATTATGCAATGCTATGAAACGACCACAAATTCTCAGCTGCATGTAACAATAAGCACCTACTACTCACAGTCCAGGGATGGTTGGTTGGAAATTTCAGCTGCTTTTGGCTAGGATCATTTGATGGTCTGGGAGTTGAGTGGCTGTTGGCTGATCTAAACCAGCCTCAGCTGGGATAACAAGGACATACAACTTCCAGTCAGGTAGATTAGGCATTTCCTCATGGGATTGCAGAGACCAAGAAAAGGCAGAAGCATATTTCAGTTCTCTGATACTCTTGCTAATATTGCTTTGGTTAAAATAAGTTGCATGTCTCTGCTCAGAGTCAAGGAGTCAGAAGATTATGCTGCTCATGTTGAGACAGCACTGAAAAGTGACATGGAAAAGAGCAAGGATATGTGTAGGTGTGTGAAGAATTGGAGCTGTATTTTGCAACCATTTGACTGCAAGGGTTTAAAAAATATGTATACCATTACTCCATAAGATCCAAAGAGGAAGAGAGAGAGAAACATGAGGAGGATAGAAGTAACTGGTGAGAAATGAAGAAAATTAGGATTACATGATATTAATAATGGTTGAAGCCACTTAATGGGCATATTGAAATTTCAGTATCCTGTGCTCTATACTTTCATGTGTTTGAAATTTTTTTACTATATAACAATAAAATGATATATAGTTTACGTTTATTGGCTATGAAAGTATTTATTTAGATATATTATGTCAAAGCTGCTATTTATTCAAATCTGTTATATTTCTAGTTACGTTTTTCTACTGGTTTCTTTTTTTAATTTTAATTTTTTAGGTAATTGTACTAAACTCTTCGACAATAATTGAGATCTCATCTTGGGATTTACCAAAAAACATTTATAGCATGCCTGAGAAGTCCAGAGGTAATATATATCTCCTCTTTGTTCCAAACTTCTTGTAACAGGGTATGTGTTGAATCAGTCTGTCTTGAAATTTGTGAGTGTTTTTAAAAACTGAATACTATTGGTCATTTTTATTTGGAGATATCTAAGGCAAGAAGTTTGTCTAAGTACCCTAAGCCAGCTGGGCATTGGGGGTCAGTGATAGGACTAGAAAAGAGATACTCATGTCCATTTCAAAGACTTTTGCCCTATTGAAGAGGCTTCTGTTAGCTTCTGTGACCTCTGTTGAGTTGATGCTGGTGTTAGCCACTGGGCTGTCTTGCTGATAAATTGGCTAAACCATTAGACATATTCCCAGAAGGGAGTATATGGTGAATGGCTCACATGGGCCCCAGGGAAGGTGGCTGCGCCTCTTGAGGGTCCTTTGTGCTAAGGGAGCAGAAAAGGACCTCGCTCATGTGCTGGGTAAACATATTTGTCATTGTTTTCATTATTTCCCTATGTACAGTTTTTAATTTTTTTATTACAAAATCATTTATTTATAATAGTATGTATGCACTGGCAACCAATAATTTTCCCTTGGACACAGTCCTGTGGCAAGGATCCAATGTGATAACATATCAAGTTAACAGAATATTTTCAAAATATTCAAATTTGGTCTCATAAATTACTGAAAATATTCATATTCAGTACCATTGTTGTTTGAATTAGACATAGAAAGAGATGACAGTGGCCTTTTCCTATGCACTGAAACCTTGTTTTGCCTTATTGCCACCTTTTGATACAACACCGAACAGGTTGACCTCTGAATCTTGAAGAGCCCTTTGTTTTTCCCTCCTGATATCATGTTGGAATTTGGAAGAACAGTGGGCCTTTTGGTTCACTGCATTCCACTGGGACCCTTCCAACTCCAGCTCATTAGAAACATCCCCGAGCCTGAGGACTAACTATGATGTCATATGTCATAGCAATGAAGTAATTATGGCAGGCCAAGGCAAAGAACAATTTTATTTTTGCTGCTTTGAGAATTTTCTCATATTGCTTCAAATATAACTCCCACCTTTCAAGTAAAAATTATTATAAGTAGATTCCCAGGGTCAAAAGAACAAGTGGAAACTTGTTGTATGGGGTCAACCTGGAAACTGTTGGGATATTTGCATAAATATTCCCCTTATCTTGCTTTGGCTCAATTTTTTTTTGTGCCTTTCAGGTGTGCCTAATATTATACTTTGTCTTCGGGAAGGCTTTGAGGGAGAAGGCTTCAAGGAGTCCTGTGGGAGACCCTAGGGTCTTATTAGTTGAAGGAGACAAATCATCATACCTTTAATACTGGCTACAATTGGCCCCTTTCATGAGTAGTCTTGGAGAGAGAATTGCTAACCTGGAATAGACATACTTCTGCAAGTTTATATCAAATACATTTTTTCCATTAAATAATATTTTCTTGTATTCCAATTTTGAGGAAAGTTAATTTAATTTAATTTTTCTTTTTCTTCTGATGTACTTTTTAATGAATAGATTGAAAATTAATGTGTGCCATTATATACACACTATTCACTTTAGATACAATGCTTTGAAAATTAATGAGTGCCATTTTATACACACACTACTCACTTTAGATACAATGCTTTATATATCTTAACTCATCTCTCAAACAGTGATCTTGGTTGGCATTTTTCAAACTGTAATGAAGACACTTTTTATAGCCCTGTTCAGAATACAGAAGGAGACCTACTCTTCTCTGATCACAATATAAATGCTACAGACAGAGGACATGTGGAAAGGTAAAGAAAGTTCCAACATTCAGTAGGGAGAATATCAACACAAGCCTTCCCTCTTTATGTCCTTTTTAACTCTCCTTTCAGATTAGGTTTGTGAGGAGATGATTTATAAAAGGTAATTTGTTGCTCTTTTTTCCCACAGAAAACATATATGGTTTTCTTCTTAGTCTCTGCAGGGTATGTGACCCACAATATATTCAGAAACCTCCAAAAACTGTACTGCTATTTACTATTATAAATGCATAAAAATAAAAAACTATACATAGAAAATTAATAAAAGAAAGATATGAATCTTTTCTTTCATGTCTTTAAACATGACAGCACATAAGTATACAATGGAAGTGACATTTTCATTCTCAGTCACCTAGTTTTATATTTCAGAATAAATTTTGACTTCCTCCTCCTTTTTCCTTTCTTTCTTTCTTTTTTTCTTTTTCTTTTTTTTGACTGAGTCTTGCTCTGTTGCCCAGGCTGGAGTGCAGTGCATGATCTCTGTTCACTGCAACCTCTGCCTCCCAGGTTCAAGCAATTCTCCTGTCTCAGCCTCCCGAGCAGATGGGATTACAGGCACCCGCCACCATGCCCAGCTAATTTTTGTATTTTTAGTAGAGATTGGGTTTCACCATATTGGTCAGGCTAGTCTCGAACTCCTGACCTCAGGTGATCCGCCTGCCTCAGCCTCCCAAAGTGCTGGGATTACAAGTGTGAGCCATCGCGGCTGGCTCTTTCTCCTTTTTCTTAGACTCATACTCAAGCAACTGTTATTTTCTTCCTCTTCCTAGATAGTGCATTAATCTGATTTTGCTACAATAATACAATGTCACAGGCAACCCTAGATTCTCAGTGGCTTCCATGAACAAACATCACTAACATATATATTTCTTGCTCATAGATCTGACATGGATTAAATATAAACAAAAATGAAGCAAGAAACAAAACTGGTATTTCAATGAAAAGCTGAAGATGCTGAAGAAGAAATGCAAAATAATTTCACAAGAAAAACAAAATCAGACCAGCATCACTTGGTATCCCATCCTGGTAAAATATATCTTCTTGGAGTTGCCCTGACAATGCTCCTCAAAAACCACTTTCTTCATCTTCTTGCAGGTTAAATACTAGGATTAAATCCTGAAATAAACATTACATCTAAAATAAAACTCAGCTCTTCACCATAGTTGACCTCTTTAACACCTCAGTGTCTACTCAACATGTTGTTCCTTTTCACTTCACTGATGTATTTGTCACAACCAAAATTTTGGAATGATCTTGAGCTCCTTCACCATTTTCTTTCCTTTAACTCAACAATATCTAGAACTATCTGTACTGTCTTTCACACATTATTTCCTTCACTGACCTGTTTTCAGAACAATCATGAGTCACTTTTTCTTCCCGTGCCTAGTTCAGTTCAAGACAGGGTACTTTTCCTTTTTTTTTTTTTTTTTTTAATTCTCATTTACCACTCACTTTAGTCTCTTTCCTAGACTAATGACATTGTTTCCTAATTGCTCTCTTTGTTTATAGTCTGTCCTAACATTTACTCTGTTACATCCATGATGCAGAAGTTCCCACAGGAGTCAAATTTCTTGATTTTTATTTCAAGGTTCTTAAAACTATGGCTCCACGTGAAGTTCAGAGACGTTTAATAACTTATTGGGCACAAAATTATAAATGGTCTCTGTCATACACTGGGTCGCAATCTAAATGGGGAACCAAACACATTTTTAAAAATTCCAAGAGAATGCAGAATGCTTGTTATGTTCTGGAGAATGTACTGGCTAAGACACGGATAGGCATCTTTTTTTAAATTTTAATGTTTATATTTTTATTTTTATAGTTAAGAATTTTTTAATAAGTTCAAAAATGTGACTAGCCTATCCAAGTTATGGTTGTTTAGACAGCATGGTATAGAGAAAAGCTTAAGTAAGAAGCAATATGAAATCTCTCTTCTCCCTTCCTCCTCCAGCAGAAAAAAGAAAAAAAAAAGAAGTAATGAGAATCACTAAAAAAAAAGTTAAATTAATACAGGTTGACTATCTGAAATCCTTGGGACTAGAAATGTTCCAGATTTTGAATTTTTTCAAATTTTGCAGTATTTGCAAATACATAATGAGATATGTTGGGGATGAGATTGAAGTCTAAATACAACATTTGTTTATGTTTCATATACAACTTATTCCCAGTGCCTGAAGGAAATTTTATACAATATTTTAAATACATTTGTGCATCAAACAAAGTTTTGGCTGTGACCCATCACATGAGGTCAGTGTGGAACTTTCTACTTGAGGCTAGTGTGGAATTTTCCACTTATGGTGGCATGTTGGTGCTCAAAAAGTTACAGATTTTGAAGCATTTTGAATTTTGAATTTTTGGATTAGGGATGCTCAACCTGTAATAATAGGGATAAACAAATATGAAAAAAATTGAGAAGGTTATGGGGAAAACGATTGAAATTTGGCAATTAGTTTAATAATGGCTGTGTAGGAGAAGGAATGGAAAAACAGAAGATGTCTGTTTAGTGTTGCTATAATGAAATACCTGAGTTTGGGTAATTTATAAAGAAAAAAGGTTTATTTAGCTCACAGTTCTGCAGGTTGGGAAATATGAAAAGCATGGTGGTGGCATCTGCTTGGCTTCCGATGAGGGTCTTGCTTGGCAACACACACAGATCAAAACATGGCAGAGAAGGCCAAAGGGGGAAAAACATGTGTGAAGAGGCAAAACCCATGGGGCCTTCTAACTTTATAACCACCCATTCTTGCAGAAACATTCCTGAGAGAGTTAATCCAGTCTTATAAGAGCAAAACCTCACTTATTATCATAAGAATGGTGCCAAGCCACCTATGAGGGCAAAGTCACCTTATGACCCAAACACCTCCTCTTGGGCCCCACCTCTCAATACCACTACATTGGAAATCAAATTTCAACATGAGTTTTGGTGGGGACAAACAAACCATATCCAAATCATAGCAGGAGATAAATCTTGAAAAATAAATTTGGATATACTTTGGGTTGCGGTGGGGTACTTTGAAAATCAGACTGATTTTAATCTGTTTTCATCTCAGTGGCGAGATCTCACAAGCTCAAGACCGAAGAGAACAAATGTATCAGTTTGTTTTTTGCTGCTCAACAAATAGCCCAAAATAAATGTGTGGCTTAAAACAAGAATCATTTATCAGGCTGCTGATTCTGAGGGCCAACCATTTGGACTGGGCTCTGCTGGGTGGCTTTTCTGGTCTTCTGGTCTTAGCTCAGTTTGTTCATCTATCTGGGGTCAACTGCTAGGTTGGCTGGGGGGAGGGTGGTCTAAAATGGCATCAGCTAGCAAAACGTTTCTCTATGCTCTGTAGTTTTGTGTCTTTCAGTAGGGTAGTATGGGTTATTCACTTGGAGATTTAAGGATTTCAAAAGAGAGTGGAAGTGAGCAAGGTCTTTTAATGTACAGAGTTAGAACCCACTCACTGACATTTTTACCATCCTTATTTTTTTGGCCAAAGCAAGTCACAAGGCCAGTGAATATTCAATGGATGGCAAAAGAGACTTTCTCTCTTAATGGAGGGGCTGCAAAGTCATAATTTAAAGGATGTGGACATAAGGAACAGCAAAAGATTATGTTCAAACACAACACACAATTAGTTTTGTGCTTTAGGATGATTCCTTTGTTATAAACCATTAAATGCTGAACAGACTATAAAATTAATTGGGATCAAGTGGGATTAAAGACTATAAGATTGATTAGAATCAAGTCACAGTTGAGACAGGATGACCATTGAAAAGGCTGATATAGTAGGCCAGAGAAAAATAATGTGAGAGTGAAACACAGCAGTTGGGGTATAAAGGAGCTTGAGGTATTTTAAAAGGAGAACCCCAGGATGTGGCTCTGGTGGCATTTTTAAAGGGCATATGGTGTGGTGAAGGGTGAAGATAGAAGTTATACTCCTGGGAAACCAGTGGGATGGTGGTGCCATTAGTCAGGATGAAGGACCTAAAGAAAGCAGGCTTGGTGGGGATTGGTGGCCCGTGGAAGAGTTGTGATGTTAACTGGTAATCTATGTGGCTGTGTCTAGAAAGAAATTTGAAATTTAGGTGTAGAGCTCAGTCGTGAAATAAAGAATAGAGCTGTAAATTTTGAAGTCATTCACATATTGGTAAGAACTTGCAGGCAGGAGAGTGCATATGGTGACATCTCCTATACCCTTAGTCAAACTGTGCTTTGTATGTAGTAGATGCAAAACCAATCATTTTCTAGCCAGTAGCAAAAAACTGTGCAGTCTATTTACCATCTTCAACACCCAGGGTGAGGCTGTTTTATTTCTTGATGAGCTGATAGTAATATCAGAAATTATGGTAAAAGTCAACCAGGAGCAGAGGTTAATATTGGAAAAAACACTTTTTTCTGAACATCAACTACATGTGGGTTTCTGAGCTATGCAGTTTTCCTGTGATACCTCATGAATCCTAACAGTAGTCCTCCGAGTTGGGTTCCTTTACCCCACCTCACAGACTCACAGGCAGAGGGCCCTAGGTTTAGAGGTCATCAATACTTCTGAGGGTTTTCCAGGTCGACATACACATGGAACATGATCCTAGTTGTTCTGACGGAGGCTACCACTGGCTTGAGGCTGTGGGTCCCAAGACCCACCAATCTGTTCTTATGGCTCGGGGCATCAGTGTATTGGCACACCTGGAACTGATATATGGCACAGTGGGCCTCAGCTCGCCAGCTGGGAAACTGGGTTAAATAAACAGCCCAGAATAACAAATCTAATAAGTAGTAAAACTTTGACAAGAATTCAATTCTGCTTGATTTCAAAGTTTAGATTATTTCCACTACTTCTTGTGGTGACTCTGAGTGTTAGCGTATAGACTATGGGAATGGTTTATCATTGGAAAGATATACTGTCACCATAGCTAAGATATATGATACCTTTTGTTTTGTAATTCCTAAAATTGATTCAGTAATATGGGTGGGATAAGCAAACACTAGTGATGCTTCCCTTTCTTGTAATGTAAAAAGATATTCTAAAGTGATATTAACTAAGACAACAACATAGTAAGGAAATGAGCTATTAATTTTCAAAATCCAGTATATGGATTACAGATATATTTCAACAGTCAACATATGTATTTTGATGTTTTTTTGTTTGATTTCTGAAATATGCTTTCCATTTCAAAGTGTCTATTAGTTTAACTATAATAATCAAGCTTTGACTTAAAGAAAAGAAGAGACTTAAAATAACTATCACACAACTAGAGATTTTTGATAGTTCCAAACCCCTGGGTGACAGATTTTTCTGATCTCCAAGGCCAGCTTGTATTGATAAGGCTACCTTAGACATAGTCTGAGTGTGTACTGGCACAGGAAGTGAATGGCCACCCAGGAGTCACATATTTCTCTCTCTTCTCTTGACACTGGTTACATTCAATTGTGCCCTTACAGACTTGAGGAGAAGGCATACTACGTCCTTTAAAAGTACTTTACTCTTCAGTAGAACGTAGGAGAATGAAATTGGAAACTTTTGACATAGAGATATTGCTTTACTTTTTCTTATCTTTGTGATTTGGAGCAAGTGGTATGACTTCTCTGACTTTCATCTGTAAAATGGGAGTAAAAATATCCACCTCATAGAGTTTCTGTGAGAATTAAATAAAGGTAATGATTATACAGTATTTAACTTAGCTCTTGGCTTATAGATACATTCAAGTGGTAGCAGCAGTGATGTAGTGATGGAGGTGATAATGCCAGAGCAGGAGACAATAGTGGAGGAGGTGATAAGAGACATGAATGTGTTTCCAGTGCTGGTGAATGGTTGGGTTACTAGTAGGAGTGATGATAAGGAGGGGGTACAAGTAGTAGTGGTGGAGGTGGTGGTATTGGTAGCAGAAGTGAAAGTGTTGCTGGAGTTGGCAGAGGTGATGATAGAGTTAATAGGGAGGTGGTGATGATAGTGGTAGAGATGATGGTGGAAGTAAAATGGAGGTAGAGATTATGGTGGGAATAGTGGTGGACGAGGTGCTAGAGTGACTGTTGATAATAGCAGAGGTGGAAGTAAAGGTGGTGGAGGTGATGGCACTGGTGGTGGGAGTGAAGGTAGTGGTTGGTGGTGGTTGTGGTGGTGAAGACAGAGGTGGTAGAGATAGTGGAGATGGTGGTTGTGGACGTGGTGACAGTGAAGATGGAGGCAGTGGTGGTCGAGGAGGTGATGGAGGGGGTAGAGAAAGTGAACTTGGCAAATCAATGTGACAATGTCCATAGGGAGCAGAGAAACTGGAACACGTGGTAAATCTTCTACCCTAAGAATCTGAAAATGAAAGGTGAAGAATGTCTGTTCTCAGGACAGATTTGGTATAATTAGAGGGGCTTCAGTTGACACTGGATTAACAGATGATATCCTTTCCCTGTGCAGTCTTAAAAATCGATATCATCTGAGATTCAAATCCAAATTCCTATATGATCCTTTTACTTCTGTGGCCTGTTGCCACCCTCTCCATTCAAGTTTCCTTCCTTCAAAGACATTGTTGGTTGAATAATTTTTTGCATGTTAGTGAACTCACACTCGTAGGTCATGATGGACTCAAATCCCACTATAGACATGTGTCTGCTTCTCTGTTTCTTTGATGCATGGATTCCTGTGGTGAGATGATTGATTAATTGTGCAAATACAATCCTTTTCTGGACCTTCCATTGTCTCTCTGATGTGCCAGCTTGAGGCTGTGAAGCTGTGGAGAGTCCAACGTGTCTGTCATGAGCCTTCCCTGTATATTAGCACACGGGAAACCTTGACTTACGACTCGAGGTCTTTGCCTCTCAGTCCTCATATTTAGTTGCTCTATTTTGTTCTTGAAACTTTTGCCTCCTTGGCTGCCTGAGGCACTGATCTCTAGGTCAGTGATAAATTCCACCCAGTTAATCCACATGACTAATTTCCTCCACCACTTTCAAAACAGAGTTTCTGGGGCTGTGCCTCCCCACCGTGGGCTATGTTGCTGGCGTGAGAAGAGCCCACTCCTTTCTGGCATCCTGCTTTCTTTACCAGTTCAGAAGGCCGTGGCCCCACAGCTTGGCACCACAGCTAGCATGAATTCCAGGGACTTGTCAGGCTTCCCATCGTTTCGTACAAGCCTGGTGTTTGTGCTTGTCTTCCCTGTTGGCAGGTCAGAGAATTTCCACCCTTTTCGATCCATCTACCATAGCCACAAAACAGACGGAGACCTGTGGTGTCTTTTTAGTATGTGGGTGACGCTGGAAAACATTCCTGGTACCAAACTGTGGTAAGTGTGCCCTGCCAGGACTTAGGACTTTTGGGAAGTGACTGTTTGTCCCAATTAAAAGTGTTTTATTGTTAAGAAAGGAACTTCTTGCTGAAGCTCTTCTTTCAATAGCCCAACCTCGTTAAGCGTATGCTTGTGTCACTCACTAATCTTCTGTCTCCGACAGTCTCCTGGCCAATGAGATAACAAGTTCAAACTATGGGAGCAAAATGCATTTTATTTATTATAATTCTGAGATGTTTTCAATAATACAGACAGCAGTGACTTTGAAAAGTGGGTGTCATGACCTTCCAGAGGCCTGGGCTAGTCAGCAGCCTGCCAATGCAAGCACATGCTGTCCTCAAGCCTTCTTGAGGGTGTCCTCTGCCACGGATGGAGCCTCCTCCACCGTCATGAGGAGACAGACCAAAGCACTCTAGAACAAGGCAAGCACCTGTGTGTATTAATAGTGCCTAAGATGATTTGCCTCTTCCATGCTTTGACTATTTCTGTCCTTCCTTTGGGAATAATTTTGGCAACTAAAATGTATTGAGCATTTATCATCTGCCAGGCACTCTGCAAAATGCTTTTCCCAGATAATCACATTTAGCAGTCAAACCATGGCATGAGGTAGGTACTCATCTTATTATTCCTGTTTTATAGATGAGAAACTGAGGCACAGAGAAGTTAAGTGACTTTTCCAAGGTCACACAGCTGGCAAGAAATGAATTTGGGATTTGAATTGACTTAGCCTCTATGCCAGGCCATCGTCTGGGGTTGGTGATAACCACGATAAAATGAGCAAACAATGCTAACTGCAAGTGAAGCTTTGATCATATAAATGGAAGAAGGTCTCTTGGCCTTTCAGCTAAAAACACTTTTGAGAAATGAAAAGGAGATGCCCTCTGTCTCAACTTTAAGATAGGTTGTGAAGATCGTTTTTGTCTGACATTATCACAACTCTAGGCCTGCAGGCAGCCTTGATGACTCTCCTTTCTGCTCAAAGGCAGTGCCTTTTTGGTTGCCTGATTCTACTGTGCTCATCCTTCTCTTAAAGACGTACAGCTTGTTTCTATGAACCTTTTCTTTCTTTTTTCCTTCATGCCTTGTACGGGTAGACTTGCCCAGTTTGGAAGAGTATCGGAGTAGTGAGTTTCTTGAATCACTTTAGAGATACCTGTTGACTAAATCCAAGAGAAAGTAGTTATTGCTGAAATTCTGAGTTCAAGATGGCTGTATGCAAGCTGATTTGTGTGTACACACAAATGTGCGTGCATACATTAAGGAGGCAACGTCAGGAAGTTACATAATGTGCTCTCAACCAGGCGAAGGGAAGAGAAGGGAAAGTTGGTGCAAAACAGACAGGAATTTCTGCGTCTAACTTTTGGCTGAATAGATTTGAAACAAAAACTTTCCATTGCTATCCAGGGAATGTATCTGAAATTGATTAGCATTTCTGGCACAACCTATGCCAAACTGAGAAACTGCATTCAGTTTGGAGATCTTTTAGATCTGCAACAGGATACCTGGGAAACAACTGAGAGAACACTGATGCTTTTTAGAGACATTATCGGGCTCTCTCTGATGCCGAAATCACCTCTAGTATTCATGAGAAAAAGAGGGCAGCATTGTCGTTGGTCCAGATTGCCTTACAGAAGAGTATTATTCCTCCTTCCATAGGTGTCCCCAAGACACTCACACACAGAACTTCACCATTTGAACCTCAGAGAAGAACTTTGAAGTTGGGTGACCTCAATAGGCTTGTGTGAACCAGGAAAAGATGGAACTATTCTTAAGATAAGAAAAAACATCAAAAGTTTGTGAAAATCAAGATACAAAGGAGTCAACTGAGAACCAGGTTTTACAATGATTAAAAACGATACTGTGTCTCTGTAGAAGGTGGCTAGAGAGAGTGTGCTATTGGAAACAGCTGTTATCTCATTTGTTTTCAAAATAGGTTAAGAGAAGGAGGGAGGGAGGAAGAGAGATAGGGAAAGAGAAAGAAGGAGAAAGGAAGAGAGAAAGGAAAGAAAGAAGCAAGGAAGGAGGGAAGGAGGGAAAGAAGGAAGGAAGGAAGGAAGGAAGGAAGGAAGGAAGGAGGGAAGGAAGGAAGGAAGGAAAGAAGGAAGGAAGGAAGGAAGGGAGGGAGGGAGGGAGGGAGGGAAGGAGGGAGGGAGGGAAAGAAGGAAGGGAGGGAAGGACAACTCTCAGAATTCAGCCTGGACTGGATGTTTGTGACATGTGGCTCTGGGAGGTAACTATAGTGTAGAAGTATCAATTTGATATAAATGAGGTGCCATTTGGATAGCTTTAGTTCTCATGATAGTGGCTATCTTTACTTTCTTACCTTTGAAAGGCGAGGAGTGGAAGGGATTGGCTCCCATGCTGTTTCCAAAGTCTCAGAACCTTCAAGGTCATCTCTCTCATTAGGGAAATGTAAGTCTGTCATTGACAAGGACTTTAGAGTCATTTAGCTCCATCTGCTCCTTCACACAGGGACACTGGTGTTTTAAGTGAGATTTATAGAAGAGCCAAGTGGAAGCTCTAGCTGATCACCTGGCATTTCTGAACCTCTGCCACATGGATATGGAAGGCAGTTTTGCATAGTGGTTTTTCCCCAATGCTCATATCACACCTTCTAAATGACACTTTTGCTTATTGCCAGTCTGAGGTTGTGGCTATAATGAAATAAGAAACACTGGCTTTCTGTTTTACAATTCTCCACAGTGTCTAACATCCGCTATTGCTTTCACTAGAACCTTGTGCATAGTAGGTGTTCAATAAATATTGCTTGGTTGGCCATTAATTGGGGGACACAGGTAATTGACCTCCTAGATCTCTGGTCATACTTTTGGGACTTTTGTGATGTTCATAGAGTCTATAAATTCAAAGGCTCCAGTAGATCATGACATAATGTGCTGGAAAAGTAGCTATTATTTTGGTAGAAAAAAAAAAAAATCCCCGAAAAAGCTTTTAGGTTTTGGAGTTGGAAGCAAAGAATGACATGGAAAAGACTTCACGAAACTTCCATGTAGAGCTCAGGTAAAGATTGACTTTTTCCTGTCTGTGACCTGCTAAAAACAATTCAGATGAGAAAGCAGGTGTCTTTATATCAGGGAAAAGGCAGTAAAGCATGTATGTCTTCAGTTCTTACTGGAGATGAGCCTTCATGCTTTGATGGAAGTGTTAGTAGATAAAACTGGCCTTTGCCCAGACCCTTGCTACTAAAAATGTCAGAGAGTGAAATTTAAATGTATTTGGTGAAAATCAAACTTGTTATCACTTATTGTTCTGACAGGTAGTAATGAAGGGGAGAGGTGATTAGATTTGTCGGTCTAAAGGAAAGGGGGCCCTAATGAAGGCCTATAGGATTATTTTTTCTTTCTTACAGAGATTAGTGTCATTGGTACTCATTCTTTATGCATGGAAGACTGAGCAGATGACAGAAGTGCATGAAGGGTACAGTCTTAAAAGTGAGGCTGGAGTCACCTCAGGGAGGGTGACAAGATAAGCATTGAGAGGATATGGCAGAAAGAAAGTGCTTTTGAATTTACTATTTTTTGTTTATTCCTGGAGAGGTTCATTCCCATGGGCAGTCTGTAAACCTATTTCCAGTGGCTTGCAAACACTTTTCCAGTATAAATAGAAACCTGAATTGTCAAATCAGAGTTGAATACATTGCAGATTCCCTGAAATTCTGAAGAAGTTTGATTAGATCAGTCAACTTTTCCAATGAGAAGCTAAAATAGGCCCTAAATAAGCAGCCATATGGACCAAAATTGTATATCCTTCAGTCAACCATTGTTAGAAATTTTTATTTAAATCCATGATTTCTCAAGTTTATTTGCTGTCTTTAGCAGTATTGTTTTAAAATAGTTTATTCAATTCTCTTTCAGTAGAAATAAACATTTATTCCTTAGAGTCATGATGATTATTCAACCTGTATTCCCTTGGCAGTTCCAAATTTAACTATTGTGTTATGGTTTTCCCACTGACCATAAAAATGTCCCAGATAATCTAATATTTTCTCATTCATGCTGTCTCCCATGTGTGGAAGAGTCTGAACCTCACATCTGGAAGTAACAGGGCAGTAATTTCCCAGACCACATGTCTCATTAGGAGGCAGGAGACTGAAAGACATGGGTACCATTCTTAGACAGGGGAGGCAGGAAGAAGGTGAGTGTGTAGTGAAAAACGGAGCAAATGATAACGATAGGCTGAGCTGAAAGTGTGTAAAAGCCCTAGAGCCAAAGGGTTCCTCAATCGTTATGTGTTCCCTACTATGTGAAACTGGAGGATGTGTGCATACAGGAGACCTGCTTCCATTCAAGACTCATTCTCAGATGCCACAAATACAGTTTTCAAAGTAATGGGTACACCAATCACCACATTACTTAGCAAGTATTTACTGAATATCTGTTAAATATTAGCCACTCTTTGAGGCACTTGGGGATACAAGAACAAAGCAGAAAAGCTCCCTTGTCATGGAGTTTATCTTCTGGTTAAGTGAAACACTCTATAAGTCAATTTTAAAAGTACATACAATGTGTCATATGCTGATGAGTATAAAGAATAAACTAAATCAGAATGAGGGGCTGAAGACTGAGGGAAGAGATATTTTAGATAGGATGTTCAGGAAAGGCTTTTTCTAATGAGGTGACATTTGAGCTGAGACTTAATGTAGTGAAGGAGGAAATGATGTGCATCTGTGGGAGAAGAGGAAAAGGAAGAACCAAAGATCTAAGGTGGGTATGTTGACATGTTCCAGAAACAGGAAAGACTTTACTGTGGCTGGGCGGGATTCAGAAAGGAGAAGACCATTAGAGGTTAAGATCCTTGAGGTCATGGGATTCACTCATGTGGAACCTCCTAGGATTCTTTGGTAAATGTCATGGGAAGTCACTAGGCCAACAGGATGATCAGAACTAGTATTTATCAGGGAGCAGGCTCCGGGTGAAGGAATCCCAAGCTCACAACTAGACTGCATAGGTTTAAGGTGCCTATTACACATTCAACTGAAGCATTGAAGAGGCAATTTGTTATGGAAGGTTGTTGTTTAGGGTAGAGATATGGGCTGGAAACAAACATTTGTGAGTCACCAGTGTGAAAATAGCAACTAAAACCAAGAGATTGGATATAATTAATTAAACAATGAAGTAATTAAATAAAGATGTTTACCAGTTCTTGATAAGAGCTCTGGGCTAATAATCTATGTATGGCTTGATACAGCTTTATATCACTGGGCTCAGTCATTTAAAATGAGAACTATCACCACCCTCATGCCTTGAGTAAGATCCAGCTCCCTTGATAGTCTTACTACCTCCTTTCTAAGGAGGAGGAGGAGTAAAGGTGAGTTTTCATATCCCCAGATATTCATTGAAATACTTGTCACTATAGGGCAGAGTCACTGTGCTTTCCAAGGCATGCACTCATAGTTCGATCCTCTCTTCCACCACTACTCTTCCAAACAGTGGATTTAGAAAAATGGTCTTACTCCTTGGACTTGACAGGCCATTCTTCTACTTCCTCTATGCTCTTTTCCCATGTGGCAGCCTGGCCTACAGAGAGTGACTTAACCTTCAGAAGGGTGGTCTAGACCAGTCTGGTGATGTTTCATTTTCCAGCATTCCACCCTGGGTGGTGCAGGCGTTCAGCTCCTTTTGTCCCACAGCTAGTTGGCTAACTGTCTTGGTGTTTCCTTTGAAAAAATAATCATTTCTGGATTTAAGGAAATGGAATAGGGACACTCATATTGGCCAAGAATCCAGACCCTTCAATTCATTTTTCCCAGCAGAGAACTGTGCATCGGGCAGCACTGGCTGTATGCTCATAGCACTTTTACCCATTTTAGTAATTGTCCACATGTGTTGCTCCCTGGGGAAACCTC
Source organism: Piliocolobus tephrosceles (assembly GCF_002776525.5). Taxonomy (NCBI): domain Eukaryota; kingdom Metazoa; phylum Chordata; class Mammalia; order Primates; family Cercopithecidae; genus Piliocolobus; species Piliocolobus tephrosceles. The sequence continues at coordinate 51,125,348 of NC_045453.1, read as the reverse complement.
AGAGAGGAGGAGAGATGAGGAACAGGCTTTAGGTGCCGAAATCTGAGCAGAATCCTTCTTCTAAAGACGCTGCTAGTAAACATGTGGTTTCCTGAATATGATGAAACACCTTAAAGCAATGCAGGCTTTGTAGATGGCTTTGACTCTTCCTCCCTGACTAGACTCGTTCCTTTGGGGCAGGGATTATGTTTTGTTCACAGATGTACTCCCAGTGACTAACATGATTCTTAGTACATGGGGAGCACTCAGTAAGGCTTGTTGGATGAGGAAAGGAGATAGTGACCCTGGCATCATCTGTTTTATTGGAAAGGGGAAAATATCATATTCTTACAAGGAGCCATTTCTTTCTCCTTTTTATTATGGCAGGAGAATTCACCTGTCCACCAATGATCCTTTTATTTCTAACTCCCTGGAGGTAACAACTGGGGTTCTGAAGGTCATTTGCTGCCCCACCTGGAATTTGGAAAAATCTCATCATGCATCCTTCCAGCTCTTCTGGAAATTCTTAGATTATAGAACAGACTGTGATCTGGTATTGAACAATGATTACCCTCTACTTCACTACACAAACCGCCTGCAGTCTTCAGTTTGGTCAACTCACTGTCCGAGGGACACTGGTGGATTCTGACCCCATGTGTACTTGATTGCATGCTTCTTTGGGCTAGATGAATTGGAGGTTCATCTTCTCTTCGATTTTACCCCTTCTCTGTGGTCTGAAATCTCTAGCTCACAACTTTCTTAGAACATCTGTGGTTGGAATCTGTCTCACTCTCTTGGCAGAAACTAATTGCCTCCTTGTATTGTTAGTATACGTGAGTGCAGAGCTTCTCAAGCTCAGTGTTGACTGGAATCACCTGGAAAGTTTGTTAAACATTTTTGGGCCCTAGTCCCGTAATTTTTGATACAGTAGGTATCGAAAGGAGTCTAAACATTTGCATTTTTAACATGTTCTTAGGTGATACTGACGCTGCTGATTCTGGGACCATGCTTTGAAAACCACTGGATGGCTCTCAATCCTGACAGCTCACTGGACTCACCGGAGGAATCTTTTAATGGCTGTAATGCCTGCACCTCAATCCAGACCGATTTAATCAGAAACTCTGGGTGTGGGACACAAACATTGGTAGGTGTAAAGGAAACCATCATTTTCTTCTCCTGGAATTACCACAGGTCTATAATAAAGGAACTTATGCCTTATTGGCAGTATTAGGGACAAATACATCTCTGAGATGGTGCCTTTTTAAAAATGCCAGTGGACCGTATTTCTTCAGGACCGTGGTTCTCAAAGCATGATACCTGAACTAGCATCTTCATCATACATGGGCCTCATGCCAGACAGACCTACTGAATCAGTGACTTGGGTTTGGAGCCCAGAAATCTATTTAACAAGCTTTTCAAGTGATTCTGATGCCCACTCGATCCTGAGAATCACTACTCAATATAAAGTGGATAGATGGCTTGATAGTTAAATCAGTCATTCTCAAATATAGCTGTGTAGTAAAATCACCTGGGAAACTGTTAAATACGTACAGGCCCCCCAACCTCAGATATTCTGATTTGATTGTCCTGGGTGGGCATTTGTACTTTTCAAAGCACTGCAATTGATTTTATGGTACAGCCAGGGTTGTGCGATGACTGAGATAAATACTGTTTTGTAACCAATTAACCTAACCACTTACAATGGCTGCGGTTCTATTTCTACATGAATGAATAGATCTTCTGGCTGACCAGATTTGTTATAAAGGAACACGTCAGTTAAAGTTAACATCACCAAGTCCTGTAGGGGACTTGGAGTAAAGTGTGTATGAAGAATACTGCTAGAAAGTATAGTGGTAAACACTGCCTGTAACTATGGCTACAAGTAACATGACAGAGTACTTGAGGATATGAAGTGTAGGAAAAAAGGAGGGTGTGGCAGATTAATTGAAAAAATGGCCACAGTTATTTACCTCCTTGTATCCATACTTCTTTGCAATGTGATTCTGATATTTCTTCCATGAAAAGGTCAAAATTACTTCCCAATCCTTGAATCTGCGCTGGCTATATCAATAGCATGTGGCAGAAGTAACACTGTGCCAGTTCTTGGACCAGGCTTTAAGAAACTTCATCCACGTCTAGGTTCTCTCTTGGAAACTCACTGCTGTTTTGAGAACTGGCTCAAGCTAGACTCCTGAAAGAGGAGAGACCAACATGGAGGGGACCTAAGTCCCAGCTGAGGCCATTCTAGATTTGCAACCCAAATCAATCCAACAGCTAACATGGGTACATGAAGGAGCCTACCTGAAACCCGAAGAACCAACCAGTTGGGTGTAGCCCAAATTGCTGACCAATAGAACCATAAGCTAAATAGATATTGTTTAAGTCACTAAATTCTGCATAGTTCATAAGGTAGCAAAGCCTAACTGATACAGATGAAATAAAATTAATCCATGTATTCTTAACCTGAACTGGTAAGAGTTAACATAAGACTTAGTGGTTTACTAAAAACTGGATGTAGGAAGAAGAGCGTGTGAGTGTACAGTGCCTGAAATCCGACAGTATTAACTCCTTTGATAACTTAACATCTCAAAATCAAAGGCTTTTTAAAAATACATGTAATCAATTAAAATTTTTCATGAAAATCATTTTTGTCAGGAAAGGACGGAAAGCTTTGTGATTCACAAGGAGGGGGACCTGGGTCACATAGGTAACAGAAAACTTGTAGCACTGAACAGGAGAGCAGAGACCATAGCATTAATTTAGTAAATTTCAGTGCTATGTAAAAGGAGACGATAACCTGCTTAAAAGGGCTATAACATTTGTTTGGAATGAATATCAAATGAAAGAGTTGCATCAATTTGTCTGGTCTTTTAAGCTTCTCTCTGACTATAGGAAATGCCTTCCTGTGTATGATGTCAGCTGTTTTCTTCATTAATAGATGTGTGGCATACTTGTATTTTTGTTTTCCTGGTGGAGAGAGCTTGTAGCTCTCTTTTGGTTCTCCAAGGGATTACGATTATCAAAAGCCAACTCTTATCCCACGTCAAGAATCCCTAAAAGATAAACAGAAAAATTCCAAGTGTGAATGCAGAATGATAGATATGTAGAATGTGGACAAGTGCTTTAAGGATTTAGACAGTACCTCTCTTGGGCCACTGGTAGAAAAAGAGGTGTAATTTATGAGGACCCTGTGCCAGATATTTCATGTGTGCCATTTCATTTAATCCTCAAAAATGCTTTACAAGGTGATTGCTGTTATCTTCATTTATAGATAAGCACACTAAAGTTAAAGATTACGAGCTAGTCAGTCAGTTTGGGTACTTTGATCACAAACAACAGAAAGAGCAACTCCAACTGTCTTAAATAATACAAGAGACCAGTTCATGTAATTGCAAAAAGGTGAATTAGGCAGAGTTTCAGCTATGGTTTGATCAGGGCTTCCAATCATTTGTTCTAGTCTTTCTCCTTGTTTTGGTTTTGTATTCTAACGACTTAGTTTGTGGTAGCTGCAGCAGGTCCAAGCTTCTGAACTGTACATATCATCTAGAATTTAAAAAATAATGTATAAAAGGCTTCAGCTTCACTAAGACCAAGCAAACTTATGTCACATGTCCACTTCCGCATCGATTGCTGTGGCTGTAGAAAACCATACTCTCATTGGCTTAGGCCTTGGTTGTGTTCACCTTTAAACGATAGGATGGCAATGACTTTATACTGATTAGTTTTTGTTTTTGTTTTCAAGATGAGGTTGCCCTATGTTGCACAGGCTGGTCTCGAACTTCTGGACTCAAAGTATCCTCCCACCTCAGTCTCCCAACTAGTCAAAAGGCAAACACCACCAAACCAGGCTATACTGGCTATACTGACTATTTTAAATGATCAAGTATATTACCTAGGTCATTCCCATCTAGAGTCCTTAGCTCCCACTCAATAGCAGAGGAAAGAAACAAAGACCATTAATATCCACCTTGTCTAGTAGGTGTGAAAATAGCCTTTGAACCATTTTATCTCCAGCTCCACCCACATTCTTTCCCTTATGCCTACACTGTCTTCATCCAGGAAGTGAGACTTGTGCTGGACCTTCAGGGTTGGGCAAAGGGAGGTGATCGTAAAATGTTCACTAACTTGTAAGAGTTTTTGAAGTCTACAAATGAAAAGCATGATTGTACGTGAACTCAGAGAATTAACAGTAAGGACTGTCCCTTTCTCTGTTGATAGAGTTACTAGAAGACTAGCAGTCATTTGTTCTACTATCCTGACAATTCAGGGAATTTTTATAAGCAGCGATTTTTGTAAAGCAGGGGTTAAAATGACTGCTTAGACGTTGACAGTGTATCTCTAATAATGCATGTTAGGAGAGGGAAGACAAAGCTACAATTCAGCTGCTAGGTCTTGGTGATGTCATAAACACTTATGACAGCAGTAGAACTTTAAGATTGAATTACCTTCTTTGTACCCACTGAAGGAGCAGGCCTTGCTGTGTATAACACATTGTGTAAGCTAAACAGTGTTTGGTGGTTTTCACATGGCACATGAGAAGAAGGGAACTTGATCTGTGAACCCAGAAGATCATGAATCTGATAAGCAGAGAGATAATTTAACCCCGAAAATTGCTTTGGTCTCTGATATGTAATTTTCAAATTAAATAAATTAATATGTGCTGACATTTTCCTAACCTAATCTTAAGGCATCACAGTTTGATTAGTCTAATGATGAGTTTCGAGTTGAGCATTTCATTATGTAATTAAAAACACCATAGTCCAGTATCATAAAGTTAGTTAATAATTTTAAGTGCATTAAAATTTATAAGTCAAAATTCATATAGTAGGCAAGGGGGATAGAATCAAGCCTGTTTCTTTTTTTCTTAACAATGGAACATTTTGTAGGAATGTTATCAGTTGAATATTCTAAGAGTAGAAAACATGGACAGTTTATTCAAGATTTGAATTAACAAGGCAAAAATACCAGCTTTGAAAATCAAGCGAGTGGTGGATGGTAAATAATTGATATCTTCAAAGCCAAGGAGAAAATGAAGTTAACAGAATAGACTGTCAAAAATATTATTAAAATAAGTGTTTTTAATAAAATTCTTTTTATTTTTGGTCACTTTTTTGATGTTCTCATTTTTACTTAATATGAGCTCATTTAAAAGCAAGATTTTTCTCTTATTACTTTTTTTTCTGGAAAAATTCAGGGTGACTTAAAAGAAATGAGTCATGGATTGCCTTAATCCATGGACAGTTGCTGAGAAGATACTTCAATCATTGAAACACAACAAAATCTGTTTTAATTATAGTTTTGTATGTTTTTTGATGACAGTTTTTAAAAAACAGACTCATAAAAGCTGTTTGGCTATCTGTACTTGTTTATAGTAGAGCTGCACGTGAAATTATATCCAAGTTGAGGACAGACCAAAGATTCATCAAGGAAACACCCAAAACTTATTTAGGTGTTGGCCACTGTCAGTGTTCAAAATGCAAAAAGAAAACTCATTAATTTAAATCATATAAACATATAAAATATTTAATAATAAACAAGATTTTGTCCTTTAAGATTGATTTTTTTGTGTGTTTCAGAACACTGGGAATTGCTGAAGGACTTGATACTGTCAAAAATAATAATGACTTCCTCTTTTGTAAATAGTAGCAGACCTTTGATGTTGCTGGATTAATTCTCATATACTATCAATAAAATGCATTTAACCTGCTCAGATGTGTACTGTGATCTTATTCCTCTAAAATCATCCATACATTAAAAGAAGAAAAATGATCTGATCAATTGTTGTGTTGCTTTTGAATAAATAAGTAATAGTCTAATAAATTCATTATAGAGATGATTTCATAGACCCAATTGACCCCAACTATTAAAACAATGAAAGATTCTTCTAGAAGTTCTTGCTATATTCACTTTTGTCTTTTCCAGGATACTTGTGGCTTTCTTATATGTAAAACTTCCCCTTCCAAAAATTTCTCCCAAAGGTAAACTTGTGGCTTGGGATGAATTGAACTGGCTAGCCTAAGCTTGGCTGAATGACGGTGCCAACCCAGATAGCTAGAACCTGTGAATTTTTCCCTAGCCCATGAGGCCTTATCGAGCATAAATGGAATGTAGAAGTTAATAATGATGTACTTTGAAGCCTATTGCCCTGAGGGCACTGATTCAGTTCCTGCCTATACCTAAGAGGTAAGTCCCAGAAAAATGGTGTTGCAGACAGAGGGCTGTGCAGTGATTTATGTGAAATGAGTTGGTGGTTTAAATCAAGAGCTCAGTTGATCAGAGTCCAATTCACAAAAACTACCGGTACAATTCATTCCCTTTTTGGCAGTATCTTCAGAGAGCAACTTAATGTTGAATGACTGAATGATCATTTTCTACTCTGGTGTTTCTTGTGAAGCTTAGAGAAGAAAACATGCTATTTGGATGACTAAGGTTTCTGCTCAGAAGAAATGAAAATGCTCACTTCCACAGTGTCATTTGTCAGAAGGGCTCCATTAAACCAAAGATGCTTTATAAAGCAACTCCTCTGCTTATTTCTACCAGCAGACTATACACAGAGCTGAGTTTTACACAACCATATAATGCTTTGGTTTTTATAGATGATCACATATTGGGGGTGAAGTGGAGCAAATAAAACTGCAGGTTTCTGTATAAGCAGACATCTAGTACTGAAGAAACAATGAGAAATAAACTTTCTTAAAAAGGGTACTTTGAATTTTAGAGTTAGAAGAATGCTTAAAATAGAAAGGAAGATATCAACATTTAATAAAACAACTTCTATAAGGGAGTTATTATTTTATTTTACAAAAGAAGAGTTTAAGTACATTTGACTAATATCAAATAATAAACAGAATTAGGTCTAGAATTCAGTTTTTAAAATCCTCCTATTAAGCATTCTTCCTTCCCTCCCGCAGCCACTCTCTTTCCCTTCTTTCCTTTCTTCCCCAATTAAAAATAAGGACAATTTTCTTAGATGAAAAGCAAAATTTTAAACAATTAAACCATTTAGATCATAATTCATTTGGCTAAATGTTCTTGAGGATCAGCCCGAAGGTGTTTTGTTGGAAACATGACGCTATACACAGTCTGATTCTTGCCACAAGGAGCTTCCAATCAAGTCTAGAGTGAGATCAGACCAGATTTTATTCTTGAAAGTAGGACAGAGGTAGAAGTTCACACTTAAACTGCTCTGTCCGGCCAAAGCAAACTGAAGTTTCTACAATCTGGAAAACTCTATCTTTCACCCCAGGCCAGGGCTGTCCCTTTGAGGGTAGATAAACCATCTGAGGTCTCAAGGAGACTCACGGAGTGTGCAGAACACCAGGGACACAGAAATGGCTGCACCAGCTGCAGACTTGGGGTGGGGAAAGCTTACATAGTATGTACGCAGTAGAGTCAACTCAGGCACAGGTTGGTAACTGCTCAATACACACACACACACACACACACACACACACAACTTTTGATTTGTCTGCTTCTCCTATAATCCTCTTCCATCCTAAATTCCCAGTACCCCTCTGCAGCCACTCAATTCCCTAGTACCTGCTACCTAAGGCAGGAGCAATCTGTATGCTTCCTTCTTCATTGTAAATAATCAGATTTTTCCCAGGAAATATAGCACATCTATTAATACAATCAGTGGATCCTAGTGAGTTAATACACACCCCCACCCCTCACATTTTGCCTTCTTCCCCTCAGCATTATTGCCTTAATCTAGAAGCATAATTCATATGATGTCATTAATAAAATAAAGAATCATTTAAAGACTAAGAGGAAGGGTGGTCCATCAGTCAGACTCCCAGTGGGAAACAGAAGACAGAACACTTAATCAAATGAACAAGAGTTTGAAGAAGTTGTATTTACAGAGGGACGTTTACAAAGCTGTGGGTGGGTGGAGGATAACCACCAGGTAAAGTGAAGTAACCTGGGGTTAGTGATCTGTTATTACATCATAGCTATCCTTACACTTGAAGGAATTGGGAAAAAGAGTCATTATCAGACGATCCCACAAGGAGTGGACCATATAGATGAGGCTGTCTTGATAGGGGCATAAATCTTCATCTTAAAGAAACAGCCTACCTCTGGTGACTTTGCAGGGAGGCAGCCTGAAGACAAAATACCTTGTCTTGTGTTCCCTCTTCCCTTCCCTTTCTTCTTGGGGTTCCCACTGGGTGAACCTAGATGGAAGTTGGTGGACAAAGGACTATACATATCACAGCATGGAGAAGGGTGGAATCTAAGTCTTAGGGGCAAACAGAAGATAATTAGCACTTGGACATTTGTCAACAGGTGGAAACTTTGACAGACTCCTTTAAATAATGTAGTAGAGGCTCCTGCCTATTTCTTCTATCGTGCAACTGATTCCAAAGTTTCAGATTTGGAAAGTGAAGTTGCGACTCTAAAACTTTACACCATCTGATACAACCGGTAGCTGGTGGTGTCTTTTGCTGAGGAGTGGCAAATAGCAAGTGGGCAAGTTTGCTGAGGATGTGAAGGATCAGTTTCAGACGTTTGAGTTTGAAGTTCCATTGGGACATCCAGTGGAGACGTCCAGGTTGTTAAATAACTGGGTCTGGAGACAAGATTGGGGATATGGATTGCACAGGGGACTGCATTTTTCATTGCTGCCCTGAATGGCTGAAATTAATGGTATCATAAGCTTGAAATATATAATGAATCTCTTGGTAATGGCAGAATCCAGGCCAATTCCCTTTCACCACAAATAGAAAGCTCTCTCGTTGCTTTTGTCAGAAGTTGTGCATAGGGGAGCCAGGGGATGTGGTGGGCAAAAAAGGGCAGATTTCCTCTTCTTGGCAAATGGGACCAGAAATGAAGTGAAGATGAAAATCTAGAAAAACATATTACCTTAAATAATTTTAGAAATTAGGGAAACATTTTAATAAACAAATAGACAAATACACCATGACGAATAATTGGTCTTCTTTTAAGTAAGAAAATAGTATTAGCCACTATGCACCAAATATTGAATATGAGTCAGCACAAATGAGCAGTTATTACCAGAGAAAGCAGAAGCCAAAAAAGTAAATTTTGAAATTGTATTAAGGAATGTAAGTCATGGTTAAAAGCCACATTTAAGTACTAAGTAAAGTTCAGAGAACTTGGCGAGCACCCAAATATTAAATGAATTGCTTTAGAAAATGCAAGATGCTGTACTATATCATAGACAAAATTGGAGGCTGTGTTTTGAGTATCATGATATCAGCTAATAGATACTGCTGATTCTGGTTACCTAGTTAGTAGTCTGCCTGTGAAATAAAGTAGTTTTAGAAGTTTTGCCATTAAAGCTGCCCAAGTTTTACAGGCTAAAGCTGTGTTTCTTTCCATTTATCTGCATCACACATTCTAATTCTAGGTGCCTTGCATTTATGACTTTATTTGACTTATTTGAATACTTATTTTGAATTAATGAGTGATCAACTTGGCATTGTAGGTTTACATTAATAATTAAGGATATATTAGACATAAACCAGCTAATACAAATTTTTACTAAAGAAAATCAGTTGCTTTTGTTTTGCAAATATCTTTCATATTAATTCAATCGGTGCAGGCTTTTACAGCCATTATTGTCTATTGCATAAAATGTCAATTATTATTTTGGAAGGCCTTAAATGCGTGTTATTAACCTAAGAAGCTGTTATGAGCAACATTGAAATACTTCGTACTGTCTCATCAAAATCGTTTTATGTAGTAAAAAATGTGATGTACTCTCAGCTAAATGCCAGAAGTTTGTAGACATGCCAACTGGAAAACATTATTCTTTATCACCACCCCATGGGAGTGAGTGGGGGGTGGGAGAAACCCTTAAGGGCTTTTGAAACTAACTGAACAAAGTGTGATGGGAATTTTCCAAATTCTATCGTATCTTTCTATGGGTAACCCTATGACTAGGGCTGTCCATATGTGCAAACTAGTTTTAAGAATTATTCGTTATAAAAGAGAAAGAAAAGATTGATTTAATCCTGTAAGTGATGTTAAAAACCTGGTTTAATGAGGTTTTAAGCCAGTTATTTAAGCAGCATATGAACATAATACCTGAAAAAAATACATGTTGCACACCAGTATCCACACTGACATGTTTCAAAGAAATATCCACATCTCTTCACTCTACTGAAGCTATAATCTATCAAATGTTGCCAGACTGAGATTTTAAAAACCATGTGTTATACAGAAATTTCCATTATAATGACATTCCCATAGTCCCCTTACTTTAACAATCATCCATTAAAAGTAAATTATGTGTTTAGCATTATTTACCATAGCTCTAAGCCTGGCTAACATACACAACTGCATGATAATAATGAGTTTAGCCCCAAGAGAATAAACTATAAAAAATTTTTTTAAAAACTTTAATATAAAAGAAGAAAAATGACGTAAAAGATCATGTAACTTAATGATGAAGTAGAACATACACATGTTTTTTTCCTTTGGGGCCGTAACTAAATTTCTGGTTGTTAAAAACTTATATTAGTGTTTATTAGTAGATATTGATGTGCAACATGTACTTTTTCCTTTATAGCCTCCATTCAAAAGATCTTTAAAAAACTTATCTTTCTATAAAGAGTGCTAGTTACATTGTAATGCTTCTCTATCCTAAAGCACCATTAATAGACAATTAATGACAATGATGACAGTTAGTGTCTTTGATTCCTGAAGATGATTAATATTGATTTATGTATTTCCATTTATGCTTCCAAATGTGCCCTTTGCGTACATGTTCATTATTTTGCTGAGGTGAGCTTTTCTCTTTCCCTACACTTTCTTCTTCCAAAAATTATCACTCTCTCAACGTCTCTTTGTCGCCTTCTCCCTTATTACTATCATCATTTTTTGGCAGGGAGGGGCACGGATTTGTTCCAAATCTTTATCCATGCTTAAGAACCAAACAGATGATATCCAGCTGAAAAGAAGTAAGGGAAAAGTGGCACAACTTGCTTTTGCACGTGGTAAATAAACCAATTACTTATTGCTATGTTTCCTGAACAGAGGATGATTCCCACTTAGGGAATTGATAATTACAGATTGAGGAGAGAGGGGATGTGGCTAACACAGGCACAGGCTGCTGTGACTCCATGTGGTCCCCGTGGTCCCTCAGTTGGCTGTCCAAGACTGGGGCATCTTAGGAAATGGCTCACCTGGAGTAACTGATTCAGGTCCAGTCAGGTAACTACTTGGTTATCCATAGAAAGGGATGAAGGCTACCTGGATGGGTAACTCCCTAAGACACACTCATGAGGATAACCAACTGTCTCGAACCATAAGTTACATTCCTATAGCATCATGTAATTGACAAAACATCTTTATTTTGTTGATCGTTATCATAGTCTTTCTTTCTTTTTTTTTTGGAGACTATGTCTCTCTTTGTTGCCCAGGCTGGAGTGCAGTGGCGCGATCTCGGCTCACTGCAAGCTCTCCCTCCTGGGTTCACACCATTCTCCTGCCTCAGCCTCCCGAGTAGCTGGGACTACACGCGCCCGCCACCACGCCTGGCTAATTTTTTGTATTTTCAGTAGAGACAGGGTTTCACTGTGTTAGCCAGGATGGTCTTGATCTCCTGACCTCATGATCCACCTGCCTCGACCTTCCAAAGTGCTGGGATTACAGGCGTGGGCCACCGCACCCGGCCTATCATAGTCTTTCAAGATAGGTATTATTACCTTCTCTATTTTACAGGTGAGTGAGAGTGAGTTCCTGAGTCATTAGTCACATAGCTGTTACCAAGATCACTCAATTACATATACATCAGCCACCCATTCCCCATCTATACTGTCAATGAATCTTTAAGAAAATAAAAACTTTCGCTTAGGTAGAAATACTTTTATGAGAGTTAAGGCCAAAAAATAGCTGGCAACGTTTAATTAAAAAACAAACAAAAAACAATCATCATATCTGCCTGGAGCATCACTTCACTGCGCTAAAAAGAAAATCGGCCACACAAAAGCTGACTTATTCACAGGTATTGCACTACAAGAAGGCATCCATGCTTCCACCCAAGTCGCTCAGAGGAAAGAAACTGTTGTGTGTTACATTTGCGAGTAGAGAAGAGAGCACTTAACGAAATTTTCATAAGTGAATTTTCATGCCACAGGCATTCTCTGTGCAAAATCCTTTGGAGTAATGTTAGGCATATACTGGCACCCACAGTAATATTTTAATGTCTTTGGCTTGCTTAATTAATTTTCTTTCAACATATGTTGAAAATACATGTTACACATCAATATCTACTAATAAACACTAATATAACATTAAAAATGTTCCACTAAGCCAGACACCAGGATATTGCTGAATATCCAGATATTTAGTACACATGGATGGACTTAAACCTATTTGGAGCCCATCTACCTGTCAATTGTGTTTATAGTCTTGTGATACTATCTGTGACTCAATTTTAAGTATGATCTCATTTTCATGTGGAATGTAAATAAGTTCATCTCATAGAAGCAGAGAGTAGTAAAGGTAGTAGAGGCTGGGGAGGAGAGGAAGAGAAGGGGTAAAGGGAAATATTGATCAAAGGGTACAAAGTTTCTGTCAGACTGACTGGAGGAATAAGTTGTAGTGATGGATAGCACTGCATGGGGACCACAGCTAGTAACATTGTATCATATATTTCAAAATTGCTAAAAGAAGAGATTTCCAATGTCCTCACCACAAAAAAGTATGTTGGTGATGTGATGGATATGTTAATTAGCTTTAATGAATCTTTCTACAATGTATACATAGATCAAAACATCACATTGTACCCAATAGATATAATTATTTGTAAATTAAAAATTCGTTAATAAAAAATTAGAAAGCTGCTGCTTCTCAAATATACTCACAGGTTAACTTTATCATGGGGAAAAGCAATGCCAGTTTCATCATGAACATTCTTCTAGTTGGTCAGGTAGATTATTTAACTTGAATTAATATACTTTTTTCCACGAGGTTGATAAAGATATTTTAATTTAAACTAAAAAAACTCTGGTTTCATTTTTCTTTTTGTTTTCTGAATTAGTCTTTGTAGGCAAGAAGTTGTTCATTATTGACAGAGACAAAACATTCTAATGAGCGATGGAATTTTTACTCTCCATCTAAATATCATGTTAATATCTATCACAAAACATTATTGTCCTGTTTCATACAGAAACTGCAAGTTTATTTTGTTTGAAACATGGGGAAATAAACTCCTGTTTTGACCTTCTCTTTGTTGTTCTAGCTGTGTGTCATTGACACTGGCGTGACTGGCCATGGGAAGGTGTAATGAGGCAAGACTGGGATTGTAACAATTATTAACCTACAAATAAGCTATGGCAAAGTCAAGGCAAGCCAGAGTGACACTTCTAAATATCTCAGGAAATAGTACTCATGTTTGAATTACTCATTTTGTTAGTTTGTTTTGATGAATATGGGAGAAATTAATAACTTTTAAATATAAAGAGTAACCTAATGTCATTAATTGGGCATTTCACATGGGCTGATAGGTTGCCCCTCCCCCCCCCCCCCCCCCTGGTGGTAATTTATTGAGCTGGGAAAGCTTGAGTTCGGTGTAGCATCTGGTTTTCACTGATATCCTGCTGGTCTTATCCAATTTTCCAGCTGGGAGCATGAGGCACAGGGAGGTCGAATGACTTGCCTAAAGGTCACCTGGTAGCTCAACTGGGATTATAACTCAAAATCTTTCTGATTTTCCCATCCTTTGCTCACTGGACCACAAAACTCCCTTGATCCTGTCTCCTCAAGCTTGCCTGAGCAGGAAGCAAATGTTTAGACCTAGAAAAAAAAAATCCCAAATTAAATACTGGTCTAAATCATCTTTAAAAATGTGTGAAATTTCCATTGGTATAACTCTTAAGAAATACCTCATTTTCATTCTAACACCTGAGAACGTTTGTGACCATGGGAGTGTTGTTCCTTTCCAAGGAGTCACCATGGGAAAATCCATACCTATTGCTGCTTGGATGCTGCTTTGTCCAAAACATTTTAGGAACTCCTAAATTTGATGCTTGTGGTAGAATACAACCGCTTGAATATACAGTGGACCTTGCTCATATTATACTCAAGAACAGGGCACTTGACTCCACCAAGTGCTATAAACTACCTGATTCATCCTGTAGTAGATCTCTTAGGCTTGCTCCTCCCTCAGCCTGCAAATTCTCCCCATGATTTCCTCATGACTGGCAACTTTTCATCATTCAGGTCTCAGCAGAAGCAATACCTTCTCAGAGTGAGACTTGCTCCAACCTCCTGATGTAATGGCTTTCTTTGTCTGATGGCCCCATTTTTTTCTTCATTATATTTATCAGCATTTACAATTATCATTGATTTTATCTTAAAAATTCTGTATGTCCTAACTCTTAGCATAGGAGTCTGATCTGTCTTGTTTTCCAGCATATCCCAGACAATGTTTGATATTTAAAAGAAGCTCAATAAACACTTTTTGAAAGAAAGGATAGCCATTCCTGGTAAAAGAAGGTCTCTCTTCTCCTTACTTTTATTATCGTTCAAAGAGTTTCAAAAGGTATGCCCATGAGGTGGTGAGGGCGGATGGAGATGACCCTCAGTCAGCCAGCCAGATCAGGTGAATTAACCTTGAAGGTCAACAGGATGACTGATGACAGCTGTCCCTGTCACATCACCCTTTCATCCATAGCTTCAGCCTTGGAATTGCCCTCAGGCATGGCTTGTGACTGGTGGAGGAAAATCAGTCTTGTTATATTTATAGTCACACTTCATTTTTGATCTAAATTCACACTGCCCACTTTCATCACCCATCTCATTTATACAATTGATACTTAATGATGACTGGTCACTTCCAAAAGCCAAATCCATACTCACAGACTGACTAATACACAGAATATAGAAGAAAGTGTCCCAACACCTGAACAGGAATTTCCCAAGTTTTTGTATTAACAGACATAATATGTTGTAATCTCCCAGAGTGATACCTTTAAATAAATCTCTTGCTAAATTAAAATATTTAAGGTTGTCAATGTTTTTAAGACGCCAGCCAGATTATTTTCCAGACTTGCTTGATATATACTAATTTGTGACTTTTTAGAGGAAATAAAACTGTATGGTACATAAATTCCTGCTGCTGGTGATGCTACACAAAAGCTACTCTGCATTTATAACCTGGCATCATTTTACATTATTTTACATTGGGACATCATCTTACAGATCAGGAGATAGGACTGCAGAGTGACTTTCTCAAGAGATGCTTCTGTGTTATTCTGGCATCCCAGTGAGTGCTTGCTGCAGACATTATGGAAGAAAAGGCCCAAGCACCTGTTTACTCTGCCTGCCGTGAGAAGTCATTGTTGGCAATTTCGCCAACAATGCACAAAACTATAGCAAGCCACTACACGATGGCCTGTGTGACTGTGTTGGAGAATTGGAGAGCAGTGATCTCAAGCAGTGAGCAGTTTCCCTTTCACGTGGCAAGCAGTCCTCCGGGGACATTTTGAGGTCAATGGAGAAAGGCAGAGTGACACAAAGCACCCGTGGTACCTTTCTTTATGACTTTAGCTGCTCTTATAAAAACTACTGCTGCATGCTTTCATTGATTCAGTGTCAATGTTCTGACCAACTTGGTTATCAGATGTCTAGTTCAGAGATATAATCATGCAGTTATTACAATCACAAAACCTCTAACTCCTGTGACAATCTATAACTGTCTGGTTGAGTGAAGTCAAGCCCCAAATTCATGTTATTAATAAAAGAAAGCATCTAACCAACAATTAGAACTAAAATGAATATTGAAGTTAACTTTTCTCTGATCTGTATATTTCAGGACAGATACCTGAAATGTTCTTAGATTCTTTCACACGGTTCCCCAGATAGCCTGTACCCCTTTGCTGTGAAAAGTGTGGTAAATAACTTGTTGGCTTTTTGAGTGGTCCAGTCACTGTCTTGTCTTCCAACAATTATTTTGTTCCAACAATTATTGTGCTCACACTCATTCTGGAGAAGTCAGAAAGTCTCTCATTGGTAGGGCTGGTATTGAGAAAAAAGGATGTCCCATTAAGGCATTTTTTAGTTTGGTTTAAGCCAACAAAAGTGTGATATTTTCTTCTTTTTTCATAACTTATATTAAAGCACCACCCAATATTCCAGGTCCCCAGAGAGTCATACAATTTCTGTCATTAAAGTAATGCTGGGAAACCAAACTGGGAATTATTTTAAGACAGAGGCATATGTCTGTATTCGGAAGATAAACCCCAGACACAGTTCACACAGGACACACTGATAAGTGTAGTATAACCTCAAAAGAGAGAAAGCATATTTCTTAAAATTGTTTTCCTGATATCATCACTTGAATTTTGCACTTTGGTTATTTCTTTTGAGAGATAGAAGTGACTTTGGAGAAGGAATTGATACCTTATTTCATATAGTTGACAATGATCTTTTCCATTTCATTCAGATGAATGATTCTATAGATTCATTTCCTATTATTGATCATGTTGACATTAGAAGGACTCTAAAGATGGGAGAAAAGTTTGTGAACAGAGCTACTGAATTACAGCCAAGTCATAACATCAAGAATGTGCACTTGGTCAGTGCCTGATTGATGATGTTTTGCAACACATTGTGTGACATCATGGGAAAATTTTCATTTTTATTGCTTTTAGGAGTAAACAACCTGATTCCTTGGGAAATACTTTGCACTATCTTTTTCTATAAAGAAGCACTTTTTTTCCCCCTGAAAACACTGCTTTATAGTCATTTGATTTTATGAGGAATAATCAGAGGGTATGATTGGAAAAAAATAAGAAAAATGAAATTCCTTCTACTCTGATTCTTCGTTCATTTATTCATTCATTCAACAATATTTATTGATTGCCTACTATGTTAAAGTGCAACATAGGATATTATCTTAATTAGATAACAAGTAGTGGATGCAGACGTTGTATGATGATTCCATTCTGTTGTGGAAGTAGAACTAGCAACAATTGTGGTATAGTTATTGCTATGGTCTGAATGTATCCCCCAGATTCATATATTGAAACATAATTGCCAATGTGACAATAATAAAAGATAGGGCCTTCGGAAGGTGATTAAGTCATGAGGGCAGAGCCCTTATGAATGAAATTGTGCTTTTATAAAAGAAGTGTAAGGGAGATATTTACCTCTTCTGCTCCTTTTGCTCTTCTGCCTTTAGCCACGTGAGGACACAGTGTGTGCCCCTCTGGAGGAGGTAGCAACAAGGCAGCATCTTGGAATTGGAGACCAGAGCCCTCACAAGACACTGAGCCTGATGTTACCTTTATCTTGAACTTTACAGCCCCTAGAATTGTGAGAAATAAAGTTCTATTAGTCAAAAATCAACGAGTGTTAGGTATTTTGTTATAGCAGCACAAATGAACTGACAGTTACATCCAGGGTTTTAATTTGCAATGGTTCCCACTTCCAGTCCCAAACTTGGCATCTCATGAAATAGAATGAATGAATACCATTTCCAGGGAGGAGGAAAGTACAGATTCTGGAGTGTCAAGATGACTATGATAATTGATACTCTTTGCCCCAGACTCCTCTGTAGAAAGAGTAAAGTGGGAGATACATTGGCCACACAATTTTAACTATCTCCACAGGCAAAAAAAAAAAAAAAAAAAAAAAAAAAAATGATAGAGGTTCTCCACCTTTTAAATATCTTGAAATGTCAAGAAAGAGAGAAACATCTGAAAGGCACAGAAAAAGCGGGTGGGTAGGAGAGAAACTCTAACATTAATGGGGAATAGAATTTCTCTTGCACTGTCCACAATACATATGTTTGTTAAAAAGCAAGAGGCGGGGAAGACATGCATGCCTGATGTTGAAGAAAAGCCTATTTGTGCCTTACACACTGGAGAAATTGTTCAGGAATAGTTCATCCATGTGAAAATATGACCCATGTCATTTTGCCAGAGTCATTAAGACACTGAGCTGCTGAGTAAGGTCTGATTGGGTAAATTCAAGATCCTGGGGGTGTACATACTTCCTAGTGCCCAGTTTTTCTAAGATGCAAAAAAAAAAAAAAAAAAAAAAAATGTCAGTGGAAATAAGGTTAGGGAGTGCCACTTGCGTGGGTGAGACAAGGTCTCGATAGGGTGGGAACCAGCCGGATCTCAGACATGGCCTATTCTTTTAGATTCTTCACCATTTTCTTAGTGGGCAAAATGAGAAACAGAGAATACATACTCGGCACCAGTAGCAAGAAGGGAACAGTGGTATTTAGAGATGAGAAAGAGGGAAAGGTTACAAATCATTTGTGAAATGAATTTCTCATTCTCTTTTGACTATTGTCATATTCATGTTTCATAAGCTCCAAAACTGTCTGGAGATAAAATTCAGATCATTTGTTACAAAAAGAAATGGCTTTTTAGAGGAGCTTAGAGGACATGAAAGCTACATTTGAATGAATAAATACTCAAAGGCGGGCAATAAACGTTGAATAATGGACAAGCATTTCTTTAATACTGTGGAGAATTGCATGAAGTTTGAGGACCTCCTACAAGAATTCAAAATAACTAATTGAAAAACAAATAAAAAACTTATCATCTAGCAGTTATAGTTTTAACTAGGTTAGGATAAATGACCAGTTCAGCCTCAGTACTACCTTTTTAATAGTTGAATTGACATTTGTGATGGGCAGGCTTATTGCCAGTGTCCTAGGCTCTCTCTTATGCAAGAGAGTGATAGAGCAATCATGCACTTCATTTGATGAATACAAACACAATCTTATTAATCTACGATAAACCAGACCTTTAGTCTCTTGGGACCTCAGTTTCCTTATCTACAAATTAATGATGTGTGACTATTTGATTTCCAAATTTTGTTCCTTGAATTATGTAACGTTTTCCATCTTCAACATTTCAGTAAAGGGGTTTTATAATTTGAATGCAGGTCTTGGAACTATTTGTATTTCTAAAAATTATATGTAAAATAGTCCTATTATAATCTTTTGGCAATACTATCTAAGTATGTGTGAGAAGAAAAATTCCTGGGTTTCTCGTTAGCTGCTAACTCTATTTAGAGTTTCCAGAGTTTTTAACATTTTAATGTAACGGCAGCTTACTTTTTTATCAGGAAAGGAATTGAGCAGGGTGGACCTGGCATTAAACCTGAGTGGACCCGTCAGTTTTAGTGTGACAGGTTCCAAAATGTCCCCTAAATTAAAGGCAGAGGATTTATTTTAAAGGACTCCTTTGAAAGAGATATATCTTTCTGCTTTTCTGCCTTATGGGCCTGCAGGCATGCTTCAAGCTACTTAGATTAACAGCTTGAGAACTTCCAGTTATAAATTTTTGTGTGTGTGTGTGTGTGTGTGTGTGTGTCAAGAACTAAGATGTGGTTTTCAAATCAAATTGGCAGGTACTTACAGAACCATGGCTCTGAGCGAAGGAGTGGAAACATGAGACTCTTATAAAGATCTCACCACCATTAAGAAGTTTCTTTCGAGACGCTGGTATCAGTCCACTGATAAAATGTCATAAAATAACTGCCATCCCCACCTTTTATAAGAGCAACCCTTGGATTAGCCAGAGCTGCTGGATTGTAATAAGGAAATGTGTGTTTAAAAGATGAATTAAAGGAAAATATGACCTTCAGGTTACTCTGGTCTGTTGATGGGGTCAGGGGAAGGAAGGTTCAAAACCTCGTAGGAGAGGGGTCAGTCTGACACTGGATGCGAAAGTTCACGAGTCTGCATTATAAATAATATAAGTAGGAAATGAGTGTTTACCCCTCTCTAATGTTAGCAAACTGGAAGGATAAGATGGCTTCCTTTTGACGCGAAAAAGATCTAAATGTGAGATGCTATTTTAAACAATGAACAGCTGTTTCATCTTGAACTAAAAAGAACAAAGAAAACTCCATCAGATCTACACAGAATATATTGTGGTTTCCCGTGTGTTTGTGTGTGTGTGTGTGTGTGTGTGTGTTCCCTTCTTCTTTTTTTACTTATGATAATTGAAATGTCATTTTATCCTGGATGTTTTCTTTTCCAACCAGGGACATGAAAAGTTAAAATATTGAAAAATTTCCTTTTCGTCATTTTGAACAAAAACAACTTTTCATTGCTTTAACATGGATTGTTTTCTTTGTTAATCCAACAGAGATTAATGCTTGGAATGCTAAAGTGTGTACTTAAGGGAAAAATCATGATGGTCCATGGGTAATATATTTTAGGTGGGACTAAAGCAACAGAGTGGCATTCTATCATAGTCTAAGAGATTTTCCCCTCTGGAGAACAGCTGTAAACATAAAGGTAGCTTAAGTCACCGACTTAAGAGATTTCAATTATCCAGTTAATGCCTGGGAATACTAGCATTGCATTTACAGAGAAATTTAGGCACTAAGGTTTGATGTTAAGAAAATGAATTTCTGATTTTCAGAGTAAACATTTTGGAAATTTAACTCAAGACGCCTCTGAGATCCATATGTAAGTCTCTATAAATGTGCATTAATATATAGAATTATTTGTCTTGGTTTGAATTTTGTAATGGAAGTTGCTGAGGCTGAATGCATAGAACAAAATTTTATGTATTTAATGAGTATCAGTTTTATTTAATTTTAATTCTCCATAGATATTTATGTTTGTCATCCCAATCTGATTTTTGGAAAAAAGTAAAAGTGAATTACATTGAACTTTATTCTTCCAGGTAAGAAAATACACATACACACACACACACAAGTTAGTTCATTTTACCTGGAAACATATTCCATTAAGTAAGCAAGGAAACAAACACACTCAAAAGTTTATTTACATATCTGTTCCTAAATGGCTGGCACATAAGATTGTGGCCTTTCGTGTCCTTATTTTTTTAATTTGAAGGAATTGTTTTGTTTATCTCTTTTTGGTTATATAGCTGCAGAAACTATGTCTAATATTTTAGATTGTTTCTAGCTCTCTTTTTAACTCATGACACACAATTTTAGTTAACTTTTCCTGAGGCTTAAGTCTTTCTCACTTTTGTTTTTGATATAAAAGATTAATTTCTTTAAAGTAGGAACAAGAAATTTTAGGCCAGAAACTGCTAGTTTTCCTCTGATATAGATCTAAAGATACTAATTTGTAAAACTTTAGAAAAAGAAGAAAGAAGAAAAAAATTGTGCATGATTTTCTTTTTTAATCCAGACTTGGTTATAGAGCACATTCATAAATTGTCCTGTCAACCTCTAGGACATGAGTTGAACTCCAATTGGTTTAATGGCCACAAATGTTTCCTTAGAAGAATTCCGGATTTCTGGATGGAGGAAAGAATGTCAGGGATTCTCAGGGCAGGTTGAAAATCACCCCCCTCCCTGCAAGGTGGTCTTGGGCGGTAATCACACCCCGCTGATAGGATTTGGCAGTTAAAATAGATGGAGGTCAGCCTGTCATTTTGTCTATTTAAATAAGTCACTTGTGATTAAGGATAAGCAGCAAGTTTTCTTTTTTTTCTCTCACTTTTGAGACTTTTACTTGCATTTATTTCTCTTGTGTTTCTCTTCTTCTTGTATATTTCTCGCTTTCATTCTCTTTGGCCTCTTATATGGAAATTGTTTGTGTTTTTTTCACCGTTCCCCCACTTGGAGATACGAAATAGGGGACAAAATATAGAGAGCAAAACGGTATTCAGACTGAGACTTTTACAATAGTACGATATATTTTCTGATATGCAGAGAGAGTCTAAACTCAGGAGTCTCTGCCATTTCTTTCTTTGTTAGGTAAGTTACTAGCATCTACATTATGCAATCAAGTTCATGGTAATTTCTCTATTTGCTCGGGTCCTTTGGTAGAAAACCTTATTTTTAAATTAATTGATGTATAATTTTGTGCAAATAGCCATGAGGGCTGTATTTGCTTTTAGGATTTTTCTTGACCACAAAAGGTCTTCATGTGATCATGTACTTTTTCCAAAATAGATTGGCTGTTACACAAAGTGGAATCAATGATACATAAGTCTTTGCCTCTGTCAATCACTTTGCTGAAATTGTTTGCCAAATGTCACCCTGAAATCCTGTTTCTCTTTCTCAGAGGTTTGGCATTCAATGCTCTTCCACCTCTTGACTCTTCCTGCTACCTGGGCCATATGGAAGGGAGGGCTTTCAAAAAGGCAACAACACCTTGTTGAGTGAAAATGAACTTGAAGTAAGTCCAGCCACCTCTTGGGCTCTGTCTCATCCTCTGTTCACTTTTTTCACTGTTCATTTCTGAAGCATCTGGCTTTGTACAGGTTTTATCTGATGGTGCTAACCTCAGCTGTATTCTGTAAATCTTGCTTCCTGCCTTTGGGCAATAATCTCAGGGCATTTAAAATATGCATAGCCTGGAAATGCCAAAGGGTTAGAATCACCAGAGCAATGCTTAACCAGTGGCAGACAGGAGTTGGAGCATCATTTGGGCAGATGATTCTGGAGCTTATTCTATAAGACTTTTCAACATTTCCCAGTGGTGTTGAGTCCCAGTTGGTCAGAATTGTGGTCTAAATGCACTGTGAATCAGGATTTCGCAGTCTTCTGTTCCTATTCTTGGTATCATTTCCTCAATGCACAATTTGCCCAAAGCTCTAGTCTCAGACTCTGCTTTCCAGGAGAACTTGATCTAAAACAAAATGAAGAAAAATGAAACCCTAAGTGATCTTCCTTCTAATGTGATTTGCTGCCTCATATTATGGTAATTAAGTATAGATTTATCTTTCCTAAGAAAAAAGTTTGGTTCTTAAAGTCGGGGAAAAATATGGTCAG
Source organism: Piliocolobus tephrosceles (assembly GCF_002776525.5). Classification (NCBI taxonomy): domain Eukaryota; kingdom Metazoa; phylum Chordata; class Mammalia; order Primates; family Cercopithecidae; genus Piliocolobus; species Piliocolobus tephrosceles. Next base: position 51,102,671 of record NC_045453.1, on the reverse strand, counting down.
CCACTGCTTTATGGCAAACTCTCTGCTGGGACCGAGGGATACAATGTTGGAAGAGAAGAGGCCACTGCTGTCTAGCGTTTATCCTCTTTGGATATTTCATTATAGAAGCTCAACAAATTGTTTTCAAAAGCAACCAAATGATATATCTTAAATTCACATATAATTCCTTCGGTTAAGATGTTATACCTGTGTTTGTCACAGGACACTATAAATAACCTTTTATAGAAAGCAATTTGGTGCTGCGGGAATCAAAAAGGAAGCCAAAAGTTAAAGCCCACCAGGGGAGGGTTTCTCCAGACGTTTTGAATGAGATTTAACATGAAGCAAAAGGCCTGGACTGACAGAGGAAAAGAGAAAGGCATTGCATGGACAGAGAATAGGGAGAGAGAAGGCTTTCAGTTCTAGAGTGTGGATACCTAAGTATGGATGCATACAGCCACTCTTCCCTGACTCAGGCCCTACAGGAAGTTGCATCTATGAATGGTTGACAATGGATAATTGTTCCACAAAAAATAAAGTTTTGGAATAAAATAAATTTGAGAAAAGTTGCATATTACATTCAGAATTCAGAGATTCTCAGCAGACGTTGCCACATTAAATATCCCTGAGAAGTACTGCCATGAAAAAAATAAATCCCCAGAAAACAAAGTCTTTGGAAGTGAGCGTTTTCAGAACTATTGAGACTATGACATCTTTTGCATTGGGATGTTGTTCAATCATCTTGAGGCACATTGGTATTCTAGAAAGTGGATTTTAGAAAATTCTGGAAGACAGCAAGCAGTCCTGCAAAATTTAGCAAGGACTGGGGATGGAGCATGGGAATGGGGGAGAACTTCACATACTACATAGATGCATTTGGGTTTGACATGTCAAGCAATTAGATGCTACTATGTCACTCCAGGAGAAGGCACAGAGAAATCCCTATTTCTTGTAAGAGAATTTAGCAAGCCAAAATCACTCTTCCAAGTTTATACTGGCATTTTCATAGCGCTGTTAGATTTATCACATCCATTGTTGAAAAAGCAGCGTAAAGAGGGATTTTGTAGACTGATGCCTGTGTTTAAATCTTAACTTCCTTGCTTCCTTACAACCTTGGTTTCTTAACGTCTCCATGCTTCTGTTTCATCACTTAACAATTATGGGCATGGTGATAATGGCACCTAACTCACTGAGTTGTTGGAAGAATTAGACAAGATGAAATAACTAAAGCACTTAGTAGAATGTCTAACACAGAGCATGTGACTGAGAAAACAGAACACATTTATTTTTAGAGGAATAGTATTGTGTGACGGCAAAGGCACAAACTTAGGGACAGTCAGTCCCAAATTTAAATCCTGTCACTGTACTTTATTGGGCTTACTAAATACTGTACATCAGTGTTACTACTATAAAAACTGAATAATAATATATATCTTACAGAGTTATTGTACACATCAAGATAATGATAAAATGTCAAGGACAGGGAAACTGTTCAAGAAATAGGTGCTGGTATAATTATTGTTACTCTACAGTACTCCTCCACTTCTTATTAGTAACAGAATATTGCTCTGAAACCTTTCTCCATCTTCTTCTGAAACTGTATGAATTTGCTAAATAAATAAATGCATGAGTTAATAGTCTTCTAACTGGGGATGTCAGACAGTGAGACACCAAAGAAGATATAACTCACAGTGAGATCATATTCTGTGCCATGAAAATAAAAATCAGTATATTTTATCCTTGTTGTATAGACAGAGAAATTAAAATAGAAAGAAGACTCATCTCTGCATTTTGTTTTAGACCCAAATGCAATGTTTCTAACTATGTTAATCATTTTTTAACAGACATATAGGGTGGGAATCCAGTAATAAACTTTCCTGTTTTAAATCTGAATCATCTCTTAGGGATTTTGTTGAGAGGCAGATTTAACTTTTCCTTTGTATAATATATTGTAATAAAATTTTTTATTCTAAAATATTTCTTACAAGAAATCTTAAATTTACAAAATAAGGACTCTGTCTCCCATATCAATGTCAAACAACAAAGACAGAATTCCAAAACCTTTTTTTTCTTCTTTTTTTGCATTAATGCCTTGTCAGGCTTTACTATAGACCAGGCTTGGAAAGACTGTTTTGCCAGGAGACATGCAAGTTGTGATCTTGATGTGTGTTATGTGATTTTTCATATGAAGACTTATTTGGAGAATGTTTTTAAAAGAAACACACAATTTGTATTGTAGTCCATGCAACCTGAATTGTGCCTCATAGGCATGTATGACCACGTAATCACTCAGTACCTTTCTTGAAGGGATATCCTCTCTTGGGATGAATATTTTATAAAAAGGACACAGAGCCTCATGATTATTTTGGTCCATGGAAACATATTTCTCCAAGAGTCCAAGAATGAATTAGACAACTGCAGGAACGAACACATTCTTATTTCAAAATTTGGCCATCAGTATGTCTTTATGTTTAAATACTCTTTGTCAATGTACTGTAATTTCTAATTCTTATAACACTGAAGGGACAAAAAGTAACTCCTTCTATTTGTGAGTTATTTTAGAGTTTATGAAGCATTTTCATTCACTTGACCTTTGTTAAGGTGTTTGGTGAATTACTTTCACATTTTAGGGAATATGATATTTAGCTTAAAAACATTAAATGCAATAACCAAAAAAGTCAACACAAGTATTTCACATAAACCACAGTGATGCCTAATTCCCCACTTTCACAGTTGTTTCCGTAATGTCCTCTAACCCCTCCTTCATCCTTTCCAACAGAGAGAATGTCACTTCTAGACATTTGGAGTTAGGTTTGACGAGAGAAATTTAAGGTTGCAATGTAACGTAGCATGGGTTTAGGGTGGGATCTATTTCCTTGCCATTTTCCTGTTTGAGTATAGACTAACTTCTAAAAAACAAACAAACAAACAAACAAACAAACAAACAAACAAACACAAAAATCTAATTGATTAAGCTATGACATAACTCTTAAAATTTTGCTCTCTTTTAATTTTCTATATGTAGTAGGCACACAAAAGAAGAAATGCTGGATTTTAACTTTAACTATTTGCAAAAATTTCTAAGTGTTTTAGTCTACATTGTTCTTTAAATGCATACACAAATATATAAACACACAAGCACAGCAAGAAAGGAAAAAAAAAAAAAAAAAAAACCCCTGACAATTTCTTATAATGAAGAACAGATTAAAGCTAGCCAATTTGTGATGTTATTATACTTGGGAAATTTTAAAGGAAAGAGCCAAGGTCTCTAAAGACTGAAATTGGAGCATCTTTTTGATATTAAATGCATCTCTTATTACACATTTGTATGCTAAAATAAGAAAAATCTGTCTAGGGTAAGGAGTGGAAGTTCTAAACAAGTTGCTTTACATGTGCAAAACTTAATTTTTCAATTGAAATTTCAAAAGTATTTTAACAGGCAAATTTACTATTCTTCAACTTAATGGTGGCCACATGGCTGAAATCCTTTTGAAAATGAGTATCATGCTTGATATTTATCTAACATATTATATGACTTAGAGCTCTTTGACAAATACATTGAATCTTATTGTCCCAGCTGATTTGCTGGGAGAAAAAGAAAAGTGGAAGAGATTGGTATCAGGAGAGAGAGTCTAGTATTCAATGACAGAATTGGTCTCCAATCTGACAGAACAACAACATCATTAAAATTTGAGAAGGCACTTTAGGCCTTACAATAATCCTCAACCCAAAGGCAGAAGAAGGCTAAAAATAGGGACATATAATTAACAGTCTAAAAATAGACTTGGCTAGTCATATGGAAATCATTATAGTCTAGAGGTTAAAGGGGCTGAGGAGGATTAAAAGCAAATCAAATATTATTGCATATTAAACACACTACCTATAAACATAGTCAGTAAATGCTTTACAGAGTTCAGCTCAATCCAGTACAATTTTATATAAGAAAAATATTAAAGCGCAAATTTTCATTTCCTAATGATCAAAGAAGTTTTCTTGGAAAGGTATGTTTGTCTTTCATCCAAAAGGCTTCCTTTGGTTTAAGATATGCCTGTCATGCTGTTGATATGATGGAGATTCTTTCTTTCACAAAAGAAAAATAGAGTGATTTTTAGACCACTTTTTCTATTTAGGATAAAGATGAGTTCTTTCAACATAAATAACATTTCCCAAGAACAAGTAATTAGGCAAAAAATATTATTACCAACAAAGATGCACCTAGTTCATGGAACCAACAGGCTACAAAGGGTTCCCCAATTTTTTTGTAAGATGAAAGCAATCAATGTGTGTGTGATTTCCTTCATTTTTATTGTTAATGTGAGAAGATGTAGGAAATATTATTATTATTGCTGTCAGTGGGAATTACTCTCACAGTTACAGAGTTTCCAGGCCTTTCATATGTTTGCAGGGTCTTACGCTCGTTAACAACATTTCTTAGAAGGCTATGAGAAAACCTTAAATTGACTCCCTTTACTTTTAAACATCTATCTGGGTTAAAAAAAAAAAAAAAGTGGATGTGTGAAGGAGTGATTAGATGTTGCTTAAAATGGAAAGCAGCATACTAATGTGGAAGGAACACAAGTGTCCTGTCTGCGGCTGAGACTGGGATTGGGAAACAGACTGTGCCTTGTATCAGGTTTATGGTTTTAGCCAAGAGATTGATTTATCTTTCAGAGTCTCTTTCTTAGGTTTCATCTGCAAAGCAGAAATAATAGTTTGTGGTATTTACATTGGGTATTGTAAATATCTTATGAGAAAATGTACATAGAATCTTTAGGAACACTTGGTCTTGGTACATGACATTGCCCAATAGTTGATAGTAGATGCTAATATTGCTATTTATCAATTCCATCTAGTTAAATATAAACTCTTATGTGTTCATAAGACAGATAAGACAAAGTTGCATTCAAAAAGCTTGAAACTTCATGGATAAGAACAATTATGTTCTTTCCAATTTCCATCCTTTCCATTCAAATTTCAAGAATATTTCTCAGCTCTCCCTATTGGTTTTAAATTAATTTTACTTTCTTAAATAAGGTCATTCCATCAAAATCTATTTTTTTTGTTCCTGTAATATCAGGGGTACCCTTTATGCCAAATAATAACTCTTATCTGTGTATTGATTTTATTTGCCAAACTCATATGCATATGATTGGTTCTGATTTGTAAATAAAATAAATAATAGAATCTTAAAAATTATAAAAATGAATATAAAAATAAATTCTTCATAATTTTTTAAAACCATGTTTCTTAAATTTCTTAAATATTTTTCCTAAGTAACTTGCCTTTCTATTGTTGTCTTCCATAGAATTTTTCCATTGTATTTCCTATATGGTTGTTATTTATGAATATGGAAGTATCATGTTCCAAATAACAAGTAATTGTCTTACTCAATTGAATTTTCTGTTGAATCTTTGGGGAATCTTTCAAATGTCACAATATTTGGTAATTGTGATAACTTTCTCTCCCTTTTGTCTGAATTTTTATACTGCTCATTTTTCTCTTGTCTAATTATATTGGCTAGTACCTCTAGTAGAATGTTAACTCTGGTGATAATAGCAGACATCACTGTATTTTTTTCTGGCATTTTTGGGAATGTCTCCAGTGATACTGTATTAAGCATAATGCTGAGATAATATATTTTATTAGGTTAGAAAAGTATCTACCTATTGCTATCTTGTTGAATGCATTTATCAGAAGAGATTTTAAGTTGTGTTGATTTTTAATGTAGTAGTTTTTATTTTTAGAACTATTAGTATGGCGAATTATATTCATTATACATTTATTAAAATTAGTGACTTCTTTTTAAAAGTTGGAATATAATTATATATAATATTAACTCACAGTATTTGACTTCTGAAAACTTGCCTGTGCTTGACAAAATCTGTACCAAGTCATTTTGGATGACATTTTTATTAAGTTGTAGCAAAATCACTTTTTGAGTGAATATTTTATCAACAGAAACATCAACTACATTATTTACTATATAAAAATAATGTAGTTTTATAAAATATTGTTGCTTTTTTTATTTCTTTTTTATTTTATTTTTAGTACATTTATAAGATTCAAAAATTTAAAAAATTAAAGATACATAATGAAAGTCTCATTTCCTCCTCTGCCCTGTCTTTTCAGAGCTCACTCTTGGCCTTTTCACAGGTACCGCTGCTTTCAGTTTTTGTATAACCTTCCCATGTGTATACACGTGCACAGACAAATATGAATAAAGATTCTCCCTTTTACACGACAGATAGAAGAGCATGCAAATTTCCCGCACCTTGCTTTCTCATTAGCAATATAGTCTCAAGAACATTCCACCTCAGTAGATATAAAAATTCGTCATTCTTTTTTATAGTTGTATATCATTCCATTATATGGTATATTACCATTTTTACCATTTTCATATTAGTGAACATTTAGAATGCCTCTAACATTTCTAAATTACAATGTGCAAATGAATAGTCTCCAAAAATCAAAATGTGTATTGATAAAACTGATAAGCGCCGTTTTTTTTTATTTTTTTGTTTTTTGTTTTTGCCTTGAAAGAGAAATTGTAAATTGTTGTATGGAGATACATTTGGCAATAGATATCCAAATTACAAATGCTGGTTCTCCTTAGCCCAAGAAATCCACTTCTGGGTAGAGATTCTCTTTTCCCTACAGGTTTCAATGGTGTTTGGGTTAAAAATCAGAAAGAGGCCATCTTGCTCCTAACTAAAGAGCTTCTGCACAGCAAAAGAAACTACCATCAGAGTGAACAGGCAACCTACAGAATGGGAGAAAATTTTTGCAATCTACTCATCTGACAAAGGGCTAATATCCAGAACCTACAAGGAACTCAAACAAATTTACAAGAAAAAAACAAACAACCCCATCAAAAAGTGGGCAAGGGATATGAACAGACATTTCTCAAAAGAAGACATTCATACAGCCAACAGACACATGAAAAAATGCTCGTCATCACTGGCCATCAGAGAAATGCAAATCAAAACCACAATGAGATACCATCTCATGCCAGTTAGAATGGCAATCATTAAAAAGTCAGGAAACAACAGGTGCTGGAGAGGATGTGGAGAAATAGGAACACTTTTACACTGTTGGTTGGATTGTAAACTAGTTCAACCATTATGGAAAACAGTATGGCGATTCCTCAAGGATCTAGAACTAGAAGTACCATATGACCCAGCCATCCCATTACTGGGTATATACCCAAAGGATTATAAATCATGCTGCTATAAAGATACATGCACACGTATGTTCACTGTGGCACTATTCACAATAGCAAAGACTTGGAATCAACCCAAATGTCCATCAGTGACAGACTGGATTAAGAAAATGTGGCACATATACACCATGGAATACAATGCAGCCATAAAAAGGATGTGTTTGTGTCCTTTGTAGGGACATGGATGCAGCTAGCAACCATCATTCTCAGCAAACTATGGCAAGAACAGAAAACCAAACACCGCATGTTCTCACTCGTAGGTGGGAACTGAACAATGAGATCACTTGGACTCGGGAAGGGGAACATCACACACCAGGGCCTATTATGGAGAGTGGGGAGGGGGGAGGGATTGCATTGGGAGTTATACCTGATGTAAATGACGAGTTGATGGGTGCTGACGAGTTGATGGGTGCAGCACACCAACATGGCACAAGTATACATATGTAACAAACCCTCACATTATGCACATGTACCCTAGACCTTAAAGTAAAATAATAAAAAAAAAAGAAAAGAAAATGAAGTTACTCACTACTATAATATTCAGGAAATTTTCTAATATGATTCTAGAAAAATTTCTTGCTATGAGAATATTTCTGAGTGTGAAATCTGTTTTTTAAAAGATTTCCCATACCTTAAGTTCTAAGAGCAATAATATTAATCTTTGCTGGAAATTATTTTTATTTTATTTGGAATCGTTTTTCAAATATATGTTCTCTTTTTGCTCTCTATCAAATAAATCTACTACCTGACAGTTTGGTACATTTCAAGTTGAGGCTTGGAACTGAGATTAATTTCTCTTAAGAAGCCTTTGGCCCCCCTGCCACCACCCAATTTTGTTGATCTAATAAATGATTTAAAAAAAAAAAATCGGAAAGAGGGCGGAGCGCCGTGGCTCACGCATGTAATCCCAGTACTTTGGGAGGCCGAGGTGGGCGGATCATGAGGTCAGGAGATAGAGACCATCCTGGCTTACACGGTGAAACCTTGTCTCTACCAAAAAAAAATACAAAAATTAGCCGGGCGAGGTGGCGGGCGCCTGTAGTCCCAGCTACTCTGGAGGCTGAGGCAGGAGAATGGCGTGAACACGGGAAGTGGAGCTTGCAGTAAGCCGAGATCCGCCACTGCACTCCAGCCTGGGCGACAGAGCTAGACTCCATCAAAAAAAAAAAAAAAAAATCGGAAAAAGAGTCCTGCTTTAGTTCTTGCACTCTATTTATATGAGGAAATATAATCCGAAGACTTAAAAGAACACGATAAATGCTTATTAGGATATCTATGTAGTAATATGTCAACCTTCTGAGACCCCTCTAAGTATCATGTTTTGAGTTTTTAAATCCTATGCTGTCATCGGGAATATATTTATATCTTTAACCAAATAATTTTAGATTTACAAACCTTGTAATTTCAAGTGCTTTCTCTCAGATTCATACTTAGGTAATTCTCATTATATTTTTCCCTTCCACCACGTCATTCCTTGGCCTCACTTTAGTTTTTTTCCCTTGGCAGAAAAGGTCATTCTGTTGACAAAAAATTATCACATCTTCTTATATATCTTTCCTTCACTGTCTTCCCACATAATCCCTTATGCCTCTAGTTGAATGGTTATTTTTATCTCTTTGGAGTTCTTTCCTTCATCCTTCCTCATTCCTTAATTTAAAACTGTTATTAGAATTAATTTATAATTAATTTTAACATATTTCATAGTGATAAGCAAGTAGGAGACTTCATCATGAAACTAAATGGCTCCCACCCCCACAATGAGCTCTACTAGTTCCATTCCCTTACAGACTATCTCTTTTAAGATTTCTGTTCAAGTGTTTCTGGTGGTTACCTCCATAATTTTAAATATTGTCATACTATTTTTTGTATGAAAGATGAGGGATAACTCTTATATAACACCTGACTCTTGCCACTCCACTTATTCCCAATTTTAATAGGTTTTTAATTTTTATTTTATTCTATTGAATTACTGCATATATCTTTCATTTATATTTTTAAAGTTCTTTCTTTTAATCATTTGAATATTTCTTTGATTCTCTCTGTGTATATTATGTTACCTTTCGTCCTTACTCTTTCTGACACCTCTTTTCCCCATTTCTACTGTCTATCTCCTGGGTGATAGTTGTCAACTTTGATAACATTTATATTCTGTTCTCTTACTATAGTCAAATCTTTCCTGCTCTTTCTGTAAGTTGAGTCTCACAGGTGAAAACTAATAACACATGATTATAATGTAATTATTGTTCATTGTAGAGTCCAGTAGTGAGTTATAATTACAGTTGTTTTCTACTGGTACAAGATCTTAAACTCATTTGGAATTGCTATTTGGAGAAAGTGTCTAGTGCCAAGAGCAAATACAATTTCCCTTTTAATTCTAAATTGAAGACTGTAGCCTATGCTGTCCCATGAAAAGCATTTGGTTTGCTTTTCTGTTTAGATAAATATTTTCTTTTTCTCCTGTAGTTATTACTTGCCTTTGATTTTTCTCATTGAGAGAATTATACACCCTATCACCCAATCTTCTTGAAGACTAAAATTAAAACCTATTTTATCCATGGAAGATGCACACTGTGACTCCACTGAGGCCATTTATTCTGGTACAAACTAACTGTCTCTGTGGTTAGTATTATAAATTTGTATATTGATTATGATAACACTAGATACTTTTATTTTTCGAAATTATATTTTACATTTCCTCAGGTAGTTGCTGTAATGGAAACTCTTGAGAAACTTTTTTTTTTGCCTTTTGTGCTACCAGTCCTTTCCTCCACTCTAAGGTTTACAACAGTTCTAAGTTTGCTATGAGTGTTCATTTGCATCTGTTGATAATGCAGCTTCTAAATGAGATCTACATTTTGATTATTATTTAGTTATCTTGATTCCATATGCAGGGAAATGGTCCACTAAAAGGGTCAATGAAAATCACTGGTTCAAGGTCTCTAAGTGTAATTCCTGGGTCAATCACAGCTATGTAATCTTATCCATTTCCTTTAACATCTTTTGGACTCCTTTTTTATGTCTTTTGTGTATTTTGGGAGTATTCATTCCTTTCCACTCCCAATACCACTTTCCAAGTCCTCATCTCCTCTTTAGAGCTAGAGTTAGGTCTGCTCCCAACAGACTTCCCTGCTTTCAGAAGTCTAACTGAAACCCACCAAGGCACAACTTTCTCTGGCTCTAAGATATTCAATGACTCTCTAAGACCTTACGACTAAACTTCAAACTCCTAATTCTAGCACTTAAGTTCCTCCATCATCTAAGCAAATGCGACTAGTGAATAATAAGGCTAAACTTAACTAGATAACTTTAAACTCTTTAAATGCACATTGCCTTTTCCCCTCTCCAATCTGGCTTATGCAACTCCCCATTCTTGAAATGCCCATTCCCAGTATCTGCCTCATGAAGTTCTCCTTATTTTCAAAGACTTCTTCAAGTTTAATGATCTCTACGGAGTGTCTTTATGCCTCAAAACAGAAGTTGTATCTCCCTTCCCATGCTTCCTCCTAGCACTTCTTAAGATCAGTTCCACTGGGCGTGGTCTCTCACGCCTGTAATCCCAGCATTTTGGGAGGCCGAGGCGGGCGTATCACGAGTTCAGGAGATCGAGACCATCCTGGCCAACACGGTGAAACCCCATCTCTACTAAAACTACAAAAAATTAGCCGGGCTTGGTGGCATGAGACTGTAGTCCCAGCTACTCGGGAGGCTGAGGCAGGAGAATGGCGTGAACCTGGGAGGTGGAGGTTGCAGTGAGCTGAGATCGCGCCACTGCACTCCAGCCTGGGGTACAGAGTGTGAGACTCTGTCAAAAAAGAAAAAAAAAGGCCGGGCACAGTGGCTCAAGCCTGTAATCCCAGCACTTTGGGAGGCCGAGACCAGCGGATCACGAGGTCAGGAGATCGAGACCATCCTGGCTAACATGGTGAAACCCCATCTCTACTAAAAAAAATCAAAAAAAAAAAAAAAAAAAAAATCTAACCGGGCGAGGTGGCGGGCACCTGTAGTCCCAGCTACTCGGGAGGCTGAGGCAGGAGAATGGCGTAAACCGGCGGAGCTTGCAGTGAGCTGAGATTCGGCCACTGCACTCCAGCCTCGGCGACAGAGAGAGATTCTGTCTCAAAAATAAATAAATAAATAAATAAATAAATAAAAATAAATAAATAAGATCAGTTCCTTTTTAACAGAGCCACTTGCATCACATTCATTTCTATGTGAGTGTTAGGTCCCAAACTGGATGCATCTTCCTTGAGAAAAGGGGGTTTCTATCAAGATTATAGGTTTCTCAGTGAGCCCATCATTGTAGGATCTCCAAAATTATGTTGACTACAAGACTGGAGTTATAAAACGACATTAGTTATTCTTACCCTTGCTTACCTCACAGGGACATGGGTATGCCTTATTTGGAGGCAGGATTACCTAAATTTATGGAGCTATTCTGGGATGCCATTTAGTTTTATTTTTTCCTGAGCAGATGAATGACTAGGCACATAGTGTTCAGGGCACATTTGAAAAAAGAAATAGATGAAGCTGCAGCCAGCTTGAACTTCCCAATTTTTTAATGGAACATGATGCGAGATGTTTCATTCATGTGCCTGAAGAAATAAAGACAAATGAAAGGGCTGAGTTAATAAAAAGTCAAAATATATTTTATAGCCACATATAAATTCAAACATGAAAGCATTTAGTCATTCATATTACAGGCTGAAAAGCCCTCCTGGCCTAGCATTAGAAGAAAAAATTGTATGTCTTAATTATCTTGTGGACCTTATTAAAGTTGCAAGCTTGTTCCTCTTTGCTGTGTGTACTGAAAACCACTTCTCTCAGCTCAATAAACAATAATAGCATCATAATTAAAAAATGGACACTTAGAAGTTTCAGGAGAAAATATCCCCTGGGAGGGGGTATTTATACATGAGAATAGGAATTTTCCCTTACCTGCCAACAAATTTGGCTACATGAGCAGACAATATTTTATATCTTTCAGCAGGTGTGGAAAGCTCAAATGTTGGCATTGCAGTTGTATGCCTGCAATGATGAAAATTAGATTAGGAATATCTGTAACTATTTTATAAACTGTTGGAAAGTAGAAAAAAACCCCACAAATGTGTTTAAAGAAACAGACTGATGGTACAGGGAATGTAGGAATTGGGGAATGATTTCATGGCAGTCTTAGTTTCAAATTAGCATAGATTTAAGATTAGTTTATCAAATAAGGGTCATCTAGCCCAACTTCCTTGTTTTGTAAACAGGAGAATGGAAGTGTGATGAAAAAAGTAAGTCATTACTTTGTCACCTAATCTACAATTTATGATAGTGAAAAATAGGCTTTCCATGTCAGGTAACACTTTTCTTTGAATTACAGAAGTGTTCTATTGATTGATCATTTAGTCATGTTTTTTTTTCATGCCTAATATCTTTCTTAAACAAATAAGTAGTTTTGCCCTTTCTTTCAATCCCAGGGATGGTAAGAATGAAATGACAACATAAACAATTATGCATTTAATATCTTTTAGAAGCCAGTATGAAATCAGGGGCCTTTAACCTAGCAACAACAGCCTCACTCTCCCAACCCTGCTTCCCAGTGCCCACCTTCCCAGAATCTATGAATAGAATCCAGGGGATCTGTGGATTAAGATGGGAAAAAATTACACTTTTATTCTGCTAAAAGACAAAATTACAACAAATTTAGTTTAGAGATTTCAATTGTTTTCTTTTTCTGATTCTAGAATCAAGCAACACCTTATCCTATAAAATAGAAGGAGTATTTCTAGGAGTTAAACAGAGGAGGCTGGCTTTGTACAGGAAAGCAGAAACAGAGAACAAAAAGTGGATTGGTCATTTCAAAATTACTTTCTTTGTGCAGGTTAAAGCAGACAGGACTTCATTATTATGCCTGCTAAAGCTGGCCTATTGGGGGACTTGGCAATGATCTCTCTTTCTCCTGATTTTTTGTAAGGACAAATAAACAACATTGTTTTGGTTGGGTGGAGTGGAACTTTAGCATAGTAGCTCCATTTTGGTTTGGTCTGGTGTGCTTAGCAGCTCGGTCCAAACCAATGCCCTCTTATAAATTTTATTTCACAATGTTCATCCCAAATAGAACATTTCTTTCAGTAATGAAAGTGAACACAAACCGCAGTACCAGGACAAAGGTATCTTCATATTGAGTGACAGTTGTTGCAATAGCATGGTAGTTAACAGATTCACTTAAACTTATTAGGTACTCATTAATTTACTAATTTAAGATATTCTTTTTACTACATCACACAAATATGTTTTTTAAAATTGCATTTAAAGAATAGACCTTCTTAGAATTCCTATGTATCTTATCTTATGCTTGAGAAAATATTATTTTCGTGAAGGGTCTTAGGCTTCAACAGTTTGCCAAAAGACTTACGGCATAAAAAAGGACACAGATTTCTACATTAAATAATACCTTAAGATGTTTGGCTTTTGTTTATGGCTATTTAAAAAAATTCTTTCCAACTATGCACCTTTGAAACGAGTTTTGACAGTGTTTTCTTCTTAATATAAGCTATTATTCTCATTGACATTTGTTTTCTCTACCAGCCTCCATTAGAAAGAGAGCTTATTTTTTTGTAGATATTTTTATTATCACTTCTAAAATATTAGAATGTTGTTTTTGTCCAGGCATGGTGGCTTATGCCTGTAATCCCAGCGCTTTGGAAGGCTGAGTTGGGAGAATAGCCTGAGCTTAGGAGTTCAAGACTAGCCTGGGCAATATATGAGACCTTGTCTCTACTAAAAATTGAAACAATTTGCTAGGCATGGTAGCACGTGCTTGTAGTCCCAGCTGCTAACAAAGCTGAGGCAAGAGGATCTCTTGAACCTGGGAGACTGAGGCTGCAGTGAGCTACAATCACACCACTGCATTCTAGCCCTGCCACAGAGTGAGATGCTGTCTCAAAAAAAAAAAAAAAAAAAAAAAAAAAAAAAAAAGATTGTTTTCTCCAATGGAAAGAAAAGTCATTATTTTTTAAAGAATAAATTTAATATCTTTTCAAAATGTACTTTAAAATTCTAAAGCTTTTCCTAATTTAATGCTGGAATTATTCCCAAACGTCATCAATTATTGGTCAAGATTTGCTGATGCAAAGAGATTACTCTTAAATCTGGAAGAAAATATACAAAGATGTACTTTTTTTTAACTTTATTTTTATATAAATTAATTTGTAGTTGTTTGTGAATTATGCATAATATCCATATATATATAAAACAAGGCACCTTAAAACTGTATGTTGTTGTTTGGAAATAGAATATTTCTTTTCTTTATTTAAACAAATAAATGAGTCTAAGGAATTGCTGCTGCCATGAATTAAGATTTAATCATAGCAAATAATATCTAGGACACTATGAATTAAGCATGTAAATGGTTTAAAAATTAAGAATAATCTCTCAGATATCAATTCTGCATCAGGTTGAATTTTTAACAGCTTGCATAGTTTTATCTATATCTTTCTAGAGATCGAATATCAGGGAGTGGGAAATAAGGGTCAGATGACACAAGCCAAATTAAAATGTGCAAATCAAGCAACACTTCACACAGTACTCACTTTTTATTCCTGATGAGAATGCAGGCTGGGAGTCTTATAAAATTTTTCCCAAGGCAGTCCTCTGGAAAAGCAAGGTGTAGCTGCCTTTACATTTCAGTTTGCAAATAACCCACTAGTGCTTTTTTCTTCTATGGTCACTGCTGGTCTTCTAAACATGTGGTAGCTGTGACACAGTAGTGGCTAAGTGATCACACATCATTACATCGTGCATACGTGATTATTTATGCCTTCTCAACCACAGTGTAAGTTACAAGCAATTATTTTTCTGTCTCCTCAGTGTAATTACACTGTAATCTACAGGGACATGTAATTGCATAGACGGGTTCTGTACTGAATTACGCAGCTCTCAGGGGCTGTGTGAGACCCTGGGAGCCTTTTACCAGCTAGCAGCTGGGCGGTCTCTTTGTGTAAACCTAGTGGCCCGAATATGGGTTATACTGGAGGGAGATTTGCATCCCAGATGTGATGTTGGGCCACCAAGCAAACTGCCTAAGGGTTAGAGAGCCTGTCTGTTTGATATCCTGACCTCATCAAATGACCCCTTTACTTCTCATCCTCAGATTATGAAATGTCTTTGAAAAAAAAGGAAGCTCCTATGGAAGCAAAATTTTCATTGGTGGAAAATTTATTTCCCATTTAGAAATCTTTAATTTGTCATTGTCAGATTCCATATACCTAGTAAGTACAGAATGCTTTAAAATGTGCAAACCCTTATACTTACATCTGTGCCCAAAGAAAACAATGAACTGGTTTACAATGACAAAATGCTAAGTAAGTATTACATGTTTCTTTCTTTTTTTTTTTTAACAAGGCACAATCAAACATAACCTGTTAAATGTTAAATGCATAACCTGATGATGTGGTAATTTATTACTCTTCCTAGTGTGTTAATCTGGAAAGGAGCAATCTTTAATTGTGAAGTTATATATCAAGTGCTTTCTAAGATAGTCGCTGAGGTGCCAGAGTTTGTCCAAATGAGAGTCAGAGAAATTCCCACAGAGACCGTTTTAAAGCTTGGATGATCTAATTTTCTGAGAGGAAAGCACGAATGACATAGGTAAAAATCATGTATTCTTTGTCTCACTGGCTGATGCTCTCCTAGGAGAGTTTATGTTTTCATTGGCATTCACTACTTGGCTTAATGATCTATTCAGGTTCATGGACAGTGTGGGCAAATGCATGTTTTTCATGCTTCTTTTGGGTATGTATATGTATTCCACTGCATGCTAGAATTCTTGTAAATTCCAAAAAATTGGTTTGGAACAAGAAGTTCTTCACTTAGGAAGAAGGTTTTTGGGAGCAGTCTGAGGAATTAGAACCAAAGTGATGATATGTGATTGAATCCTGGAAACAAACTTGTAAAATCCTTGCTTCAGCCTTTGATGGGAACTTTCAAGTAAGTGTGTAGTTATATAGTTCAGTACCAGAACTTTCATATAGATTTATAAATTTCTGGAGCTATTTTTCCAAAAGTATTTTTAATAAAAGGAGTGTATGATCAATTTAAAAAATAGTCTTCTCCCAAATAAGGCTCTTTTGAATATTTGTCTCTCAAATGGGCCTTTATTCAACAAATGGGGCTTTTTTTTTGTTTTTACTAATGTATATTATTATTTTTCCTTTACTATTCATTTGCCTTCTAGTTTATTTTTATGATTTATTTCCTTGGGAATAAACATTCATAGGTAGATAAAATGGATTGATAGATAGATATATAAATATGGTGAAATACCTTTACTGAGTTTTATTATAATACATTTATAGGAGCAATGCTTCTAAATTGGCCACCTCTTTCACGTATCATATTGTCTTAGTTCATTTTCTCTTGCTTATAACATAATATCTGAAACTGGGTAATGTAGTTTTAAAGAGGAATTTATTTCTTACAGTTATGGAGGCTGAGAAGTCTGAAACTGAGGGACTGCATTTGATTAGGTCCTTCTTGCTGGTGGGGACTCGCTGCAGAAGTCTGAAGTGGTACAGGGCATCACATGGTAAGGTGATGGAGTGTGTTAGCTCAGGTCTCTCTTTCTCTTCTTACAAAGCTACCTGTCCTACCCCTGGGATATCCCATTAATCCTTTAACCCATTAATTCATGAATGGATTAACCCATTCTATAAAGCAGAGGCCTCATGATGCAATCCCCTCTTAAAGGGCACACTTCTCAGTACTGCCACATTGGGGATTAAGTTTCAACATGAGCTTCAGAGGGGACAAATATTTAAACCATAGCAAACATCAATCACATGTCTTTGGTTCAGACTCTTTCCCCTATCAGAAAGTTCTCTGAAATAATTGAAGATTTTAATGTATGTCCTAATATTTAGTTACTTTGATGGCTTGCCATCACACATAGTTCTAAACGTGTGATTGGCTTTACCTTGTAAGCCTTTAATTTCTTGTTGTGTAATGGTTTCCTTAACCCTACATTCACTCACTAATAAGTCATATGTTTTTGATTATTGCAAACTTGACTTGTCTCACTTCAAGCCATGGTTCCCCACACTTGTGGAATGCAGGCTGTACTCACATTTTTTTTATTGTGGAAATGTGGCACTATCCACCTCTAACGTGGATGTTCAGCCTTATTTAGATTGTCATGGATTTGGGGTTTGGTGAAATACTTTGAGACTTTAGATCTTTTGTTTGACGGCACCAGCAAATGTAGGAACCTCCAGTGACATAAATTAGAGATTCAGATGAATCTGATTTTGGTTTTGTGTGGTACATGAAAGTCAACTCTCCAACGCCCATGGAGGAATTCAAGTATGCTCTAATTACATAAATACAAATATCTCCCTGTTTGTATAGACATTAAGGACTGAGACAAATGTAAGTTACACTCCCCCCATCGTGTTATTCTGTAACTATGTCTCTTTTATAACTTGTGTAATTTATTGAACTGTCAACAGAAAAAGGTTTTTTTAATATTAGCCTATTAACTGATGCCAAAAATCATAGCTTCATAACTTTCATACAAGAACAAGTTTATTTGCTTGCTAATCAGAGGTTCATTCCCAGTTTTACAAAACTCTTTCAACTGGAGAAAGTTGAATTCAATTTGCCTTATATTCTTTTTGTATATGTGTGAGTTGTTTCTGTTTGTTCGATTGTTTTGTCCTTTTTTTCCTAGAGTTGGACTTTACGTTACTTTCCAATGACTTTAATCCATATCTGTAATTTGGGCTTGTTTCATTAGCCCAAATCAAAATAATATTAAAGCAAAATCAAAGGCATCTCAAACAGGTAGCAAAAGGCAGGGGCATGTCCTGGCAACACTATCTAGTGGGAGAAAGTATGGCCTTATGAGAAGAGAACATGTAATCTATGGCTGTGCTGCCCATGATGGGAGCCACTGGCCACACCTGGCTATAGGACACTTGAACTGTGGCAAGTCCAAATTGAGATATGCTGTATCTCAATAATGAATCTCAATAATGAATAATTTTTAAAAATTCTTACTCATTGCAATAATCTTTCTGATATATTGGTTTTCAGGCATATTATTAATAAGCATTCACCTGTTTATTATTATTATTATTATTATTATTATTATTATTATTATTATTATTATTATATCTACTGGAAAATCACATATGTTGTTAATGTCATATTTGTATTGGACAGTGCTGGTTCTAAAGGTGAAATAAATGGACTTTATTGGAAGTCCTTGATTTTCTTGCCAGCACAATTTGGCTCTGAATGAGACATGTAATTATGAAAGTCCTCAGTTTCTTCATCTGTGAAATGGGGATAATAACACTTCCCACTTATTGACATAATAGGGAAATAGCTATAAGGATTAATGACCCAAAGCTTATAAAATGTTGAGTTCTTTGGATCTTCTACAGTGAAACTAACTTATTATTATTCTTTTTTTTAATTTCCCTGGGGACTGGACTATGTGAATAAACAAATAGACTGCATGGGAAAACACCCACACACTCACGTAACTTTGGCCCATTTTTCCCTTTAGTGCATTTATAGTGGCTACAAAGGGCAGGAAAAAAAGCCATAAGCTAAAAAATACCAAACACGTTTCTGTCAGGCTTGGCTAAGCTATGTATGGCCTAACTATCTACCATTCACACTGGGCTGATAATTGTTGAGGCTGTGAAGACATAGAGCGTGGTGGTTCGTTTTACATTTATTTGGTATATTTGAAATGTTTGCAGTAAAAATGTGTAAGTAAATAATTATTATTCTACCCTATCAAATCCCTATCTTTATTATTTTAGAATTTCTTTTGTGCTTTATTGTTATATGCTGACCATCTCCTTCAAAGTAAACTGAACACAAAACCATTCTGTTAAACAAAAGTTTTAGCCCTGAATTCAAGTTTAGAATAAGCCTTTCTATTCCCCATGATTTGAGAGCAAAAGGATCCCAAAACATGAATGAGTAAAGGAATGAGGAAGAGTAAATAAACCCAGACGAGTAAATGAACCAGGAAGAGTAAATAAACCAGGATCAATAAATGAAACACCTTAAATCCTGCTCCCTAACTTTTAATATTTTAATAGTCAGGATTTAATTTTCTTGATATCTCTTTTTCCTATTCGAATCCAAGGATTTTGTCTTTTCCCCAGTCTCAGAACTGATGATGTGGATATGAGACATGCTTGTTTTTAAGCACCACAGAGCTTTATGCTGCCAAGATGGATCCAGGTTCTTCCTGAAACACAGGAAGCACAGAGTATTTTCATCCTCTGAAGAAGCAGCCTCCTGACCTGCTGGAGCCAGTGCAGTCATGCTGAGTGGTCTATGTTTTCCTCTTCCTTTGCTTTGTACAACGGGGAAGTCTTGTTTGATGTCTAAATACGAGGATGCTCTAACTCTGGCATGCCTGCCAAGGCCTGAATTTATATCCGTAATTGTCACATCCTTTATTAGGAGCTATGTACTTGCACCATTGTGATAGGTTTTTTTGGGGAATAAATCGATGTCAGCAATTATATTCATGCATCTATCTTAGGCATTTAGCTGAAATATCCTTCAAAGAATGGCAGCACTAGTTAAGAATGGGAATTAGACAAGGGAAGTCTATCTTCTCTTGAATTAGTCAATAGAAGATTGCATGTGTGTGATATAACACTAGAATAATAGCTTGAAGCTATTCAGTTAAGTGATGATAATCATATACCTTAGCCAAGAGTTCTAAGAAAATTCAAGAGACAATCTAATTGTGTCCATTGTCTTCTAGTAAGCAGACAACTATTCTCATTTTACAAATGAATCCCAAGGTTTGGAGAAGTTAAGTGACTTGACTGAGCCACACAGGTTATTGGGGGTGAAGGTGGGTTGGGGGCAATACTGAATTTATCTTTGTGAGAAAGTATGTCATTTAAGGACATTAAGGAGAGTTGTGATTGTAAACAGACAAGAGTAGCTATTGAACAAACACAGCCCTTGTCTAACTCTTAGAACAAATGAGAATGTGTTAGAGAAATTAAAGCTGAGCAACTTTTTTGCCAAATGGGAAGAACTTATGGGGCTTAAGCAATCCCCTGTCTTGGTGCTGTGGCATCCTGTAGGTCCATTGAGTGAGGAAGATGCTTTGGGGACCAGCCATGGGTACCAGCCAGGACTGCTCTGCCTGGCAAGCAATGTGAAAGAGCACTAAGCCTGGCAGTGCAGCTGTGCCTGGAGGGGTAGACTTGGGTCAATGTCAGTGTCAGCGGAACCCACAGTGCCCAGGACGCACTGTGACATCAAGGTCCCCAGCATGCCACATCAGATGAGTGGCAGAGGAGCCAAGGGGAACAGAAATGGGCAAGCACGTGTGATATTCTACATGGTCAGCTTTGTAGGGGGCTGGATAAGAGGCCTGAGAATGCATGTGATAACCAACACTTATGTCTGTTTGTAGTGACTCATCAAGTTAAGACATACACAAAGTTGGGATGGTGGCAAAAAATCCCCCAAAATACCTCAGTCTATTTGCGGGGATGGAAGGAGGGAACTTGAAGGCCCCAGGGATAGTTTTACAAAAGAAAGGCAATTCAGTTTCTCAGTTTGTGTTCTACTGAAAGCAGAACCAAGGAAAGGAGTTGAGTGCAAGTTGAATTATTTGGCAGTGGGTCCCAAATATTAATGACTGCAGGTAAGACAGGGAAGAGGAAAGGACAATGTAAAGGTGTCTTGTCTAGGTTTCCTCTGTAGGCAGTGGGACTTGATTCCACCAGGACTTCCTGAGAAATGGACATAATTCCTTCCAGAACTGTTCACATGAAAGACAGAAAACTGGAGTGCTTTCCACTGGCTGCCATCCCCATTGTTGGAGAGTTTCCTCTAGGGGCTGTGCATATACCTGAAAGCCAGCATTAGGGAATATCCTGGGGCAGAGAGATAAAAGACACATGCTTGCATGCTTGAGGTTGGACCACGTGGGGAATAGGTAGGTCTGAATTCACTTGGAAATCTCCAATGCATATTCAGCTGCCCTGGGCATTGAGCCATGGGTAGGGGCAGAAGCACCAGATGCATTTGCTGTAGAGGGTGGTGAATCCTGTGACTATTGGTAGACAAAAGATTGAAATGGACACAGAGAGAGCATTTACAAAGGCTCAATGACATGAAAGAGCAAGGGTGACTTCATAAATTTAAGCAAGTCTGTGATGTTGGAGCACAGGATGGGTAAACTGGCGAGTCCAGATAAAGGTGTATATCATAAGCAGAAGACAAATCGTGAATAGCCTCAGAGTCATTCTATAGAGTTTAAGTTTTATTTTTCTGGAACTCAGAGTCTAAGTCAATGTTATCCTAAGTGGAATTTCTTAAATATCTATTTTTGATCTTAAAAGGAAAGAAATTGAGTCTGACAACTATGTAATATATGGCTGAACTACAGCACTTTTCTTCAGTTGAGGCACCCCAGAGTTAGGTGCCACATATGACTAACAGGGAGCTTGTGGAAAGGGTGAGAGAATCCCAGGATGATGTGGCCACGAGAAACACCTTCCGTATTCACCCACAGAGCCTATTTTGATGTGTTGTTGGTTAAGTGCACTTGGTTAGGTGGAAACTTTGATTTAATTATTGGTTTTCATTGAACTTCTTCTCACAAATTAGACAAATGCTTTGAAAAGGATTTCTGCAAAGAACCATGATCATGAAGAGAATACCAATGAAGCAATGATAAGAAAACAGCAGTGCCGGTACACTGACTTTTATCCCACTCTTAGGGTAATTTCTTCATTAATCATATCGTGATGTTATAAACAATGAAATTAACAAGTACGGCAAGAAGTAGGTCCAAAAAAGCAGAAAATTAGAAATGATCAAGAAGACTATGTGATACATATGTATGATATACTAGTATTTGTATATAATTTATAAACAAACACATACACATATACATAGACAGGTCTACACATACACACACATACATTTTTTTTTATACTTTGAGAGGTGATTTCAGGAAGGACATATGAGAGAGTGAGGAAGTGAGACAGGGAAGAGAGAAATGCCCATAAAGAGTGTGGGCACAGTGGGCAAGAAGTGCTTGATCCTATTGGAGACTATTTGAAAGAACCATGTAGAATGCATCCCAGAATTGCTCACTAAGCGCTAGTAAACTGTTGGCTTACTTTGCACTGACTTACTTCCCTTATTGGTGTACCCATGAAGCATTTAATCACTGGGTAATCACTGGCTTTTCCAAGCTTCTGCTACATGAGGCTATTCAAGATTCCCCTACCCAGTGGAAAGAGAGACCTGGGGAAAGCCTTCAGGCAGCAAGTAGAGGACACAGTGCCTGCAGAGAGAAGAGGTGTCAGCTTGTTGTGGGTACTCTCCCACACTCAGATAAAAACAGAGATGGATCAGATGGATGTGGGGTGGAGCATCAATAGTGTCAACTACGAGCTTCATCAGTATTCTAAGTGAAGGAGGTATCTTAGAAGAGACATACGGTAGGTTGAGGTGTGACCCACTGCAGCCGGTCCCAGCAGACTTAAGCTATCTTGTAAACTTAGCACTTTGGGAGGCCAGGGCAGGAAGACAACTTGAGCTGAGGAGTTCAAGGCCAGCCTGGGCAACATAATGAGACTCCCGTCTGTGCAAAAAATTTAAAAGTTAGCCAGGCATGGTGACTCATGCCTGTAGTTTCAGCTATGAGGGAGGCTTAGATGGGAGGATAACTTGAGCACAGGAATCAAGGTTACAGTGTGACATAATGGCATGACTTCACTCCAGCCAGTGACAGAGCAAGACTTTTCTCTAAAGAGGAAGAAGAGGGAGGAGGAGGAGGAGAAGGAGGAGGAGGAGGAGAGGAAAGGTGAAAGGTTTGGACAGTAATGTGATAATGGTGTTTTGGAGGAATAAAAGGCTGGAGACTGGCAGACCTCTTAGGGAGAGGTTGTGATAATCCACGTGAACACTGGAAATGTATCAAAGGGACAAAATCTACAGATATGTATGGGCTGAAGTATAAAGGGGTTGGTAGCTGATTTGATTGCTAGAGGGTGAAAGAAGAAACTGGAGGATGAGCCTCCTATTTTGACTTGAGTGACCTGGTTTATAATGGCACCAAAGGGCAGAAGAAAGGCGAGGCGGGACCGTATGATGAGCTCAAGGTAAGAGGTTTGGTGTGACCTGTCAGAGGCTATCTAGGAACATATTGCTGCTAGAGGGTTGAATAGAAGAATCAGGAATCCAATAAAGAGTTCCCACAATAAAAAAATGAGGAATCTGGGGTGGCTCATGTCTGCAATTCCAACACTTTGGGAGGCTAAGGCAGGTGGATCACCTGAGACCAGGAATTCAAAACCAGACTGCCTAACATGGTAAAACGCTGTCTCTACTAAAAATACAAAAATTAGCTGGGAGTGGTGGTGGGTGCCTGTAATCCCAGCTACTTGGGAGGCTGAGGCACGAGGATCACTTGAACCCAGGAGGCAGAGGTTACAGTGAGCTGAGATCATGCCACTGCACTCCAGGCTGGGTGACAGAGTGAGACTCTGTCTCAAAAAAAAAAAAAAAAAAAAAGAGGAATCTGGATTTGTACAACTGTTAAGATCCTTTCATTATTAAGTTTAATAATTAATATCCTAACTCCAAATTACCATAACTGCCTTTCATTATAGATTCAGTCAATTCGAGAGTTAGACCTGGGAAAAGCACTCATCAAAGTGATTAATATCACTTTAAAGTGAAAATATTTTCTGTATATATTTCAACATAATTAAAAAGATGTTTCAACCTGCTGAATTGAAACATAGCAGCTTCAGCTACAGCATATCAAAGATAATTGCATCCTTATTCAATTATTGGAACCCGATACAAATAAAAATCCTTGTCTTTGTTTAAATTTTGTTAATTTGTCCACAAACAGATGATTTAATTCTGTTAACCTTGATGGTGCTATGTATTATAAATCCTTCTCAAACTTTTATATGTGCACAATTATTGTTCTCATGGGGAGTCTTATTAAAATCTAGGTCTAATTCAGTGGGTCTGGAGTGAGGCCAGAGATTCTGCATTTATAACAAGCTCCCAGGTGATGGTGATATTCCTGATTCAGAGGTTTATAGGATATAAAATAAACAAAATGAGATGTTCGTGCAGTCAGATTTTCTTTTGATAAAAGCCAATTGGCTGATTTTTCAGCAATTCATCTACCTGAATCCATTTTCTCTTGCTGTGAAATGAGGTAATCCTCACCAACTGCCATGGGCCTTATTGTAAACCCTGTGGCCACGTGAACCTGGGAGATCAGAGAGAAATTCACAGAGTATGTATGTAACGAGTAATAAAAGAAGAGAAAAATTGAAAACTATAAGGTAAGAAGTAGAAACGGATGAATGGTGCATGGAAGAAAATGAGCAAAGATGCAACTTTATTTATTATTTACTATTTTTGGAAAACCATTGTGAGTTTATTTCTTGTGAGTTGATGGGAAAAGGAGAAAGGATGAAAGAATCAGCAAGCAAGAGAACAGCAACTGCCCAAGAAAGACAATTCCAGGTATGCTGCCTATTGATTTCCTAAAGGTAGTTTTTAACTGGCATTGAAGTATATGAGATTTACTGGCCCTGTTTACTACAAGAAAGATCCTTTTTCTTTGTCTTTAGAGATTCTCAATCCAGCTCACGTCAGTGGGCCAGATCATGGTCTAATGCATTTTAAATTAGCACCTTAAATATGTGTTCATTTGGAGCATAGCTTGAGAAGCACTGCTAAGGCCACAGGAGAAAGGAAATACATTGCCAAATATTTGAAGCCAGGAAGATACACTAGAATCAGCAAAAAATCACTTTGGGAAATACAATTTTAAAAGGGCTTCCAGAAAAAAAAAAAAAGATGTAGGCACTATTACTGGGTTAGCACAAGGGACCAGCACAAGCTGATGCTGCAGCAAGGGTTTAAATAATGAGATAAAAGAAATTTGTTAAGCACTAAAAGTCTGGCCATTTAAAATTTTCTTGGAGGAAATAAAGTAATGCTGGCTGACATTTACACTCATATCATTAAACAGACAATAATGAGACATATTTGTTTATCAATTTACCATGGAACAGTTGCTAAGAATGACAAGAGACAAGGCTAAAGAGTGACTTAATGATCAAAGTCAGTGCAGATGGTCTTGGAGTGTAGACAGGGCAATATGTGTGTAGCCGATGCCAGATAAAGGGAGGTGGGGGTAATTTTTGACAAATTAGCAGTTATTGAAAGTCACTAGATAGAACACAGCCTCCAGGCCTTCCCCTCTGGCAATCCCTTTTTCTGGTTTAGCTGCCACATATCAATAAAATATGGGTGTGATGGGGGCAAGGAACAAACACAAATCTCTAGTGTTTCCCAGCTAACGTGGATAGAAGGGGGATCCTGAGGTCTGTAGAGTCATAAGAGAGTTAACAGAGAACAAAGTTACCCACAGAATCAACGGAACTCTTACTCAATTTCTTGCTTGGGAAACAAGAAGCCCATGGAAAGACTTGGTTTTCTGTAGGTGAATTTCTTAAGAGACACTGAATGTCTTAGTTCATTGGTGTTGCTATAAAGGGGTACCTGAAGCTGGGAAATTTATACAGAAAAGAAGATTATTTGGCTCATGGTTCTGCAAACTATGCAATAAGCATGGCACTCCGCACTCACATCTGATGAGAACCTCAAGCTGCTTGCATTCATGGCGGAAGGTAAAGCGGAGCCCATGTGTGTGCAGAGATAACATAACAAAAGAGAAAGCAAGAGAAAGGGGGAGGTGCCAGGCTCTTGTTTACAACCAACTCTCTTAGGAACGAATAGAGTGAGAACTCACTCAATATCCAGAGGACAGCAACAAGCCATTCATGAGGGATCCTCTCCCATGACTCAAATCCTCCCCCGCCTCATGTAGGCCTCACTTCCAACACTGGAGATCAAATTTAAACATGAGGTTTAGGGGAACAAACATCCAAACTATGGCAATCCCTCAAAGAAGTGAAAGTGAGAGAATTCAGTTTTCTTGCTTGATTATTTGGTCTTTTTGAGAGTCTAACCAAATAAACATGCAGAGGTGGGTGAGTCTGGGATAGACAGTGGGTGCAGCCAGTAAAAACAACTAGGACCATTAAGAAAAGATAATCAATAAACAGAACTGAAGAAAAAAATACAATGGAGAGAAAGACAACACTAAAAGAATTTAAACAGCTGTATAGACCAATGGAACAGAACAGAGGCCTCAGAAATAATGCCACACATCTACAACCATAAGATCTTTGACAAACCTGACAAAAACAAACAATGGGGAAAGGATTCTCTATTTAATAAATGGTTTTGGGAAAACTGGCTAGCCGTATGCAGAAAACTGAAACTGAACCCCTTCCTTACACCTTTTACAAAAATTAACTCAAAATGGATTAAAGATTTAAACCTAAGACCTAAAACCATAAAAACCCTAGAAGAAAACCTAGGCAATATCATTCAGGACATAGGCATGGGTGAAGACTTCATGAATAAAGCAATGGCAACAAAAGCCAAAATTGACAAATGGGTTCTAATTAAACGAAAAAGCTTCTGCACAGCAAAAGAAACTATCGTCAGAATGAACAGGCAACCTACAGAATGGGAGAAAATTTTTGCAATCTATCCATCTGACAAAGGGCTAATATCCAGAATCTACAAGGAACTTTAACAAATTTACAAGAAAAAAACAGCCCCATCAAAAAGTAGGTGAATGATAAGAACAGACACTTCTCAGAGGAAGACATTTATGCGGCCACTGAACATATGAAAAAAAGCTCATCATCACTGATCATTAGAGAAATGCAAATCAAAACCACAATGAGATACCATCTCATGCCAGTTGGAATGGCGATCATTAAAGAGTCAGAAAACAACAGATGCTGGAGAGGATGTGGAGAAATAAAAATGCTTTTACACTGTTGGTGGGAGTGTAAATTAGTCCAACCATTGTGGAAAACAGTGTGGCAATTCCTCAAGGATCTAGAACTAGAAATACCATTTGACCCTGCCATCCCATCACTGGGTATATACCCAAAGGATTATAAATCATTCTACTATAAAGACACATGCACACATATGTTTATTGCAGCACTATTCACAATAGCAAAGACTTGGAACCAACCCAAATGTCCATCAATGATAGACTGGATAAAGAAAATGTGGCACATATACACCATGAAATACTATGCAGCCATAAAAGGGATGAGTTCACATCCTTTGCAGGGACAAGGATGATGCTGGAAACCATCATTCTCAGCAAACTAACACAGGAACAGAAAGCTAAACACCACATGTCCTCATTCATAACTGGGAGTGGAACAATGAGAATACATGGACACAGGGAGAGGAACATCACACACCGGGGCCTGTTTGTGGGTGAGGGGATAGAGGAGGGATAGCATTAGGAGAAATAACTAACGTAGATGATGGGTTGATGGGTGCAGCAAACCACCATAGCACGTATATACCTATGTAACAAACCTGCAAGTTCTTCACATGTATCCCAGAACTTAAAATATAAATAAAAAAATTTAAAAGCAAACATAAAATTAGGGTTATGGCATCTAAATGATTCATGGATCCACAAAAATGTAAAAACAATCAGGAAATAAACTTCAGTTACCGCATGCTGGAATGTAACTAAGAAAAGTCAGTTTTGTTCAATAAGTTCATTAAGCTTGTGAAAATAGAAGCAAGTATTAAGAACAGGAACAGAAGTATTCTCCATTTATATCTAGGTAACCACAGCAAGATATTTTGTACAGTGTGAGAAGTCAGTGTGGAACTCCCTACCCAAAACATTTGAATTAAAAATTGAAGATGTCACCATATTTTAAAAAGTGAGTAGATATGACCATATGTCATTTGTCAGAGTGTAACTATCCTTTGCTTGTTTTCTGATGGGTTCTTTTCAAATCCTTATTTTGGCATTAGGAATGTGTTTCCCTGATAATAGAAGTAGCCCAAAGTTTCCCAACTAAATTAACTTCTAAACATGTTGGTATGAAAATATTTACTCACTTATCTATGCTGATATCTTTCTGAAATCTTGTAAATAATGAATGCCAAAGAACAAATGCTACAAATTGGATCCTAACCGAAATGAAAATAGCTTTAAATGTGAGCTTTTGAATCAACATTTTTGTCTAATACATAACGTTATTTTTTTAAAAAACACAATAAATACAAAAATATTTGGAAAAAAGTGATAGTTTACAAGAATACTCCTCTAACCAAATTTTGGAAACAGTTTTTGTCTGCATTTTAAAGGACAATAATTCATTTCTATATCTGCAGTATAACTTCAAATGTTGTTTTACTGTTTTCCCAGAAACTTTGTCATTTCTTTTCAATATAATAGTTTTAATTAACTTCTCTTATTAATAAGTGTCATGTATTTTAAGCTGACACTTCCAGAAAGTTTTTTAAAATTTAGACAGATCAGTTATGAAGAAATTTGAGATTTTAAAATTATTATTATTTTATATACTTCTGTGGAACCATTAAATATGTTTCAATTCCTTCAAGATTAGGATGTTTGAAACAACTTTTTGAACATTTTGTAAAATTATATAGAATTGCTCTTCTAGAAAATTGTATCAGATTAATTTCTTTTCCAAAATGTGTGATGTATCTGAGTTGTAAGTATCTCTTAATTTTACCCTCCTAGTTTCTCATTTTGGTCTGTTAGAAATTAATATTGATGTGAATTTAATAGTGTGAATATGGTAACAAATTAAGAGGAAAAGATTGTCTAATTCTCATCTCATATGAATTCATTAAATACCTTCTTATGGGCATTGCTGTGCCAGGTACATTGCAAAATGAGTTAATCAGTCATGGCCTGATGATCAGATCCTATAATCAGTTTACAGAAATGTGTTTTGTAGCACAGCAACAGGGTAAGTCTGAAAACAGTTCTGCCCTAAACATTGGATCTAAGCAATGTATTCTTACCACTACTGCCTTGGTGCTTTTGGCCCATTGATTTATTCCATAAACATTGGCATGTCCTTGAGTCAACCCTGTGCTAGGCTCTTGCATATGCAATAGTGCTGGGATGAGTTCATTTTTTTTTGAGACGGAGTCTTGCTCAGTCGCCCAGGCTGGAGTGTAGTGGCCGGATCTCGGCTCACTGCAAGCTCCGCCTCCCGGGTTTACGCCATTCTCCTGCCTCAGCCTCCCTAGTAGCTGGGACTACAGACGCCCGCCACCTCGCCCGGCTAGTTTTTTTTTTTTTTGCATTTTTTAGTAGAGACGGGGTTTCACCGTGTTAGCCAGGATGGTCTCGATCTCCTGACCTCGTGATCCGCCCGTCTCGGCCTCCCAAAGTGCTGGGATTACAGGCTTGAGCCACCGCGCCCGGCCTGAGTTAATATTTTAAGGGGATTGATCAACAACAAAAAATTAGACTTAAATGCATTGAATGTTATTGTAAGTTATCTATAAAATGCTGGGAAAAGTCAGAGAAACCAAACCTCATCTGGCAGGATCCCTCTCAATGGGACTGTCATGTAAGCAGAGTTGGAAGGGTAAATAAAAAATGTATTAGGCAGAGAAGGAGGAAAAATAAGCTATCCGAAGGAACAGAGATATAATACCATATCACTTGTCGAGTTTTGGAGGAAAGCTAGTGTGAGTATAGCATAAAGATTGGGAAGCGAAAGTGATAAAAGCTAAGGCTATGTAATAATCAGGGCTTAGATCCCAGAAGGAATTCTATACCAGGTATATAAGTGAGAGTTTTGAGGTGCATAAACACAATTCAAAATCAGTGCCATGGAAACCCAGGGAGGAGAGAGTTTCAAAAAGGAGGGGGTAGAAAAGTATGACAAATTATGCTGAGAGAATAAAAGAAATGAAAATTGGAATTGGACCACAGGATTTATCAGTGACTAAAGCTCTGTTACAATAGTGATAGAATATTCTGTAAGACAGTGATTTTCAAAGTGTGACACACTTGTCAACATCGTCCAGAAGCCTGTTAAAAATGCAGAATCTTAAGCCCATTCCAGACTTACCGTGTCAGAAATTCAGGAATTGAAGCCCAAGATCTGTCGTAGAAACCCTCCTAGAGATTGTTATGCAAGCTAATATTTAAGAACCACTTCTTGAGTGTGACTAAGAAGAAAGGAGGCTTTTCTGAGGCTTGGGTTTGAAAGAAGTAAGGTCAAAAAGAGTAGCTTGCCCTTTCAGAAAGTTTGTCAGAAAAAAAAAAGTACAAAATGATAGTTTGGGGAGGGGGTGGTATTAAGGAAGGATAGGAACCCATCGCCTATTTTATTTATTGATGGTCTTTAATTTTTCTAATGGTGTTTTTAAAAATAGTGTTTTTAATTCTTTCAACAACATGTCTTTTGAGTTTTTGTGGTTATTTTTCATCTCAATCTTATTCACATGTATTTCGATATTTCTATTCTTTTGACTTTTTTCTTTATTTCTTTTATATATTTTTAAAAAATACATCTGGAATTTATTTTATACAATACTGGAAAGTGTGGCTCTAAAGTGATATATTCTTCCACTAAAAGCTAGTTTCCTCAAGATTGTTTATTGAGTATTCTATCCCTTACTCAATGTTATGAGCCATTTCCTGTATCAGATTTTAAGTTCTTATATATATTGGATGTCTTTTACTGTGGTAGACAACTCCATTATTTTTGTCTTCTCCTGAGCAGAGATGCTGCAGTATTACCTCCTGCTAAGTTTGTGATCAGTTAAATCCCCAGGTTGTTTCTAAATTAATTATTTCAATTATTCAGTTCTTATGTGGATATCAGTATAGATACAATTTTTCACTTCTTATATTCAATTCTTATATGGATATCATTACAGATAATATGTATAAAATATTTGAACCTGATTTAAACCTGGGGATAAATTTCAACTCTAGGTCAGTGATTCTTTTTTTTTTTTTTTTTTTTTTTTTTGAGACGGAGTCTGGCTCTGTGGCCAAGGCTGCAGTGCAGTGGCCGGATTTCAGCTCACTGCAAGCTCCGCCTCCCGGGTTTACGCCATTCCTCTGCCTCAGCCTCCCGAGTAGCTGGGACTACAGGCGCCCGCCACCTCGCCCGGCTAGTTTTTTGTAATTTTTTAGTAGAGACGAGGTTTCACCGGGTTAGCCAGGATGGTCTCGATCTCCTGACCTGATGATCCACCCGTCTCAGCCTCCCAAAGTACTGGGATTACAGGCTTGAGCCACCGCGCCTGGCCTAGGTCAGTGAGTCTTAAAGACCTAGGCTTCATCTCATTTCAGAGACCCTGGTTCTCTGTCTTCTGTATTAGCTCTTGAGGTAATTCTGTTACTCGTGGAAGTTGGAGAACCACTGCTCTAGGTGCTTTCAGATTTTAATTGTTTTTTTTTTTTTTTCTATTGTGAATACCTGAATGTAGTAGGAGCAGTGAAGCCAGTCTTCAAAGTCTTACTGAGCCCCAGATCTACTTACACAGAGACAACCATATTTGCCTCAGTTCTTGAATATATGTTTTTTAAAAAGTGGTTCTTAGACTGAATTATCCAGAGAGAGCATCAATTCTTTATTTTCCTATGACAATAGCTGCCTTGAGTAATTCTAATGACTTTTCTAATTTGAAATAATTAACAATCATAATCAGATCAACATTTTGGAGTAATTGGTTTGTAAATGCTTCTGACAATTAGGGGTCGAGAGATGGATAAGATTTAGACATGGACTATATTTTTAAAATCTGTGAAATTAGAATTGCCTCAAAGGTAGGATTTGAGTTCTAGCCATATTGATACACAGTGAGTAGTGTGATGCTTATCTCTTGATTTATGTCTCTTAAACTTGGGTTCAACATGGATGTCTAACAGTTTTTACTGTACAATGTAGATATAATATATTTGATTAAAACTTATATTTTTAATTTTAAAACATAAAAAGCTTTAAAATATTAGCATTTTCTGTAGTTTCTTTTAAAAATTATTTTCCATGGTAGAGGGAGGGGGTAATTATCTGGCATGGAAAGACATCAGGTTTTCAAATATTTATCAAATATACATCTTTTAGCAAAACGTAAACACATTTGAACAAATAGGTTATTTTTTCCTAGAGTATTTTAAACCATATATATTTGAAGGCAAAATTAATCCATCTGCTTCTGATTTCTTTACACTAAACTGAAAATTGCCATTTTGAAGATCAATTTAACAGTTGTGAAATCCTTTGAGAATTTTTTTATGTGTGTGAGAAAGTTAAAAAGACCTTTGAACTAGAGATTGATAGTAAATAAAGCATAAATATTAAGGTCTGTAGTTTGGATTTGGGAAACAAAGTTACTGTTAATATCTAAATATGGGGCAGGGTCATGGGGGAGGAGTTGGGAAACCCCTTTATCCAACTTCCTGAGAACGCCTAAGCATTGTTTCATCTTTTTACAAGGTATCGACAGTAGATATTTTAAAATAGAGCTCTGCTCAGTCACAACGTTAAGTTTCTTATCTTTAGTTTTCAAAGGAAGCATTTCTTTTTCTTCTCCACCTTTTTTTGGACAAATGCCACCACAGGATCTTCTGGAAAGTCATCTCTCCTCCCTCTCCTCCCACACCTCCAGGGCCTCTTATCCCAAAGCCTAACCTACCACCAAGAGACAGCTATAAAGGGCTTGGGTTGAGTATTGGAAAGTGCCTGAAAAGGAAAATCCAGAACTGTAAATGTACAGTATTATTAAGGCAAAGGATTTTTAAAAACCTGTGAAGTATCTTATTTTTCTAAAGTACTATAGATTTCCAAAGTGCTTGCCAATAAACTTTCTCATTATAGTGGCTCTAATAATGAGTACTGACATGTGACTTAACTGGTAGAGTGCTTTAATGGCAATTGAAAGAATGTTTAGTACTTGGCCCATCTTTACACTGTATTACATTTGGCACTGCGTCACCAGCTATAAAGTCTAGGATAATCATATTGTTACATCAAATTGAAAATCCAATGTGCCTTCAACAACAAAGCACTGTTAGATGTCTATGTCCTCTTTGTAGGAGTCTTAGAAATCTATGCCTTAAGTACAATGATGTTGTGTTGAAAAGCATTGATTAATGGTTCAGGGACTTATACAACCAACTCTATATAAAATTCTCTTATCATTTCTGAATCGCAAAGTCGAAAGTTTATCCATTTTTAACAAACGCTTCATGGATGACTGCTACCTTTTTAAACTGACAATTTGCTGTGAATTATAACTGAATTGAATATAATATCTCAGACATTAGCACTTTCCATATTACACTGACAAAATTCCTGATATGTGCTGTGATGTGTTTTTAGCAAAGAATATATTTCTATTTGTTAGACTGAAATCCTTTCTTAAAGTCCCCTGGAACTGTCAACTCTCCCAGGCTCACTGAGTATCTGTGACATGTGAATAGTTCAATCTGTGGTATGGTCATTTCCCTATTCTAAAGGTCACCTTGTAAATAAAACCATTTAGTTGAAAAAGGCCATTGAAAATACACATAACTCTCTCATAATGCTAGGAAAACACTAAACAGCAAAAGGATATGGCCCACATAATAGAGTAAATGTCATGAGTTCAGTATTTAAAATGCGCTCTATTTCTAATGTATTACACTTTCAGGAAGTGTTTGATGGACTGATATATTTACTTCATGGTTTTCTTCTGAGTATAAAGATAAGTTATTCTTTTTTTTAACAAAAAGTTCCCAATGATGTGAATTCAGTCAAAGAGGGAGAAAGTTGTGGGTAAAATTACAACCTTCACTTTATACATGTGTTGTTTTCATAAAGTCATGGTCACTAACCCAACTATCTAGTTCTTGCAAAAGTATATTTTTCCTTCTGCAGCTAGTCTTACGCAAACATGAAATATTCAACAACCTTGATGTCATAAACTTTGCTGCCATTATTAGTAAGCACAAGTTTTACAGAATTATATTTTATTAATGATAGGCCTTTTAATAACAGGAATAGACTATAAAATGGTGTTTTTAAATTAAACCTTTCAGTTTTGGATATTTGCTAGCTACACATCTTCTGAAAATCAATTTATTTTTGTGAGAATTTTTTGCAGTTTTTCTTTAATAGAACAACGGAAGTCTTCATGACAGTACAAGTCTTCATCTCTCTCCAAATACTTCAAGTTTAATTCAAGAATAGATTAAAGACATATACTTCAAATTAACTTATAAGATTTGGGTATTTAAAACACTTTATAGTAGAATAATGAGTCTTATTTTTTCATTTCACTTATAAACTTGTGTTATCATTCAAAGTTGACGGTATAGGAACTTTACATAAATGTAGAGGATGTTGCCATTGCTTAAAACAATCTTGGTTTCCTTTTATGAAATCATATTTTGTCTCAGGTGTGATTATTTATCTCAGCCTAAACGTGATTATTTGTCTCAGCCTAAACTTGATGCAAATCATCTTGTGGGAGGCAGATTTGACCTTTGAAAAATAGATAGATGATTGAATGCGAAATCTGGTCCCTAATGTAGGTTATCAAATTGGGTAAGGCTAATTTTCTTTAAAAAAGAGGTAAGTGTCTGTGTGTTTCTTCCATGGCTCACAACTGGGATGCTTGACAAACTAATTTAGATTGATTAGGTGTTCAATCAATAGTTGAGCAAAAAAAGTTGGCTTTTACTCTGAGTGAACTAGGAATGAGTGAATAAATGAATTCAACAAATACTGGTTGAGTGCCTAATATGTGACAGGCACACTTCTAGATGTTGAGCACAAAAATATTCTGTACAAAATCTTTGCATGTTCCATGTTACATCCTAGAGGGAAAGAGGAAAACAGATAAATAGGATAAATAAGTACCATAAAAGAATAAATTAGGAGAAAATGTGGGAAGAGAGGATAGGTCACATTAGAGAAGTATTGCAATTTTAGATACTGTGGTCAAGAAAGGTCACAGAGAGAAGAGTGAACCAGGTATTTGAGTCAGGGCATGAAGAAGTGAGGGAGGGGCCATGCAGATTCTGGGGGACAAGATTTCCATGTGAAAGCAGCTGGCATATGCAAGAACTCACACAATCTGGGCAGAGTGAAAGAAGGTAAGAAGAGTAGGAAGAAGGGAGGGGGATCACGTAGGGCCTTATGGGCCTACGTGATCAGAAAGGACTTTGGTCTTTAATCTGAGTAAATTAGGAAGCCTTTAGCTTTTGGAAGAGTTTTAATAAGCAAGTGTTGTGATCACATTGATGTTGTGTTGTGTTATGTTATATGTGATTTATTTATTTTTAAAGATGTAGGGGATACAAGTGCAGTGTTTTTTTACATGGATATATAGCATCGCAGGGACGTCTGGGTTTTTAGTGTACTCATCACTCAAATAGTGAACATTGTACCCTACAGGTAATTTTTCAACTCCTACCTCTCACATTTTTTAGTCTCCAGATCCATTATTCCCTTTTCTAAGTCAACGTGTACCCATTGTTTAGCTTCCACTTATAAGTGAGAATATGAGGTATTTGACTTTCTGCTTCTGATTCATTTCACTTAGGATAATGGCCTCCAGCTCCATCTATGTTGCTGCAAAAGACATGATTTCATTCATTTTTATGACTGAGTAATATTCCACACAAATATATATATATCACATTTTCTTTATCCACTCCTCTGTTGGTGAACACTTAGATTCCATGACTTTGCTATTTTGAATACTGCTACAGAAAAGTCGACAAAAATATACACAGGGGAAAGCACTGTGGGCAGGAAAGTAAAATCAGTATCCTGAATATATGTCTATATGAGTATAGTATGTTTTGAGGCTGTTATCTCTTTCCTCAATGTAGTCAACTGCCACCAGATGGCTGACCGGGGTTGACAGGAAATTGTACAATCTGGGATTATCAGTATTTGCTTCTGCTGTTGGC
Organism: Piliocolobus tephrosceles; assembly: GCF_002776525.5. Classification (NCBI taxonomy): domain Eukaryota; kingdom Metazoa; phylum Chordata; class Mammalia; order Primates; family Cercopithecidae; genus Piliocolobus; species Piliocolobus tephrosceles. The sequence continues at coordinate 51,066,585 of NC_045453.1, read as the reverse complement.
TGCATACAGCAATAGTAGTAGCCAGGTCAGCCTTGATGAAAGAAAAACTATGCTGTTGATTCACAGCCTCCATATCCAATTTGTATATGGACCTACTAGCAATCTAAATGCAGCATTCCAAATAGAAAATAATTATCAGCAAAGGAGAATATATCTTGCCAAATCCTAGACATTTGTAGATGATTTTCTACTTGGGGCATGCCAGACAAGCCATTCAGCAATGCTGCCTACCACAGACAAATCAATCATTATTGATTCTTCTGTGTCATAGACACAGAAGCTTATACCAAAACCTCTACTACTATAGAATATCTTTTGTACTCTGAGTCCCATTCAAAACTGGCAGTCTTATGGGTTATCAAATATATGGTACAGAGCGACACACCCAAATGTGTTATGTATTGTTTCCGAAACCCAAAGAGATCTCCCAAATTTGAGTCTCTTTGAGATGAGTGGTGTAAGTTGCATAAATCAAACTCACTTTGTTCTTTATTTTTTAATAGGAGACAAAACATGCAAATTTATTTAATGTGTACACACAGGAGCCTTCAGATTGAAGACCCAACATTCCAGTGGGACTCTCACTTTAGAAGGAGTAGCCTGGCATAACCCACACTGCTGGGTCCCCATAAGCACCAGTGTGGCTGGCTGTTGAACTTCTGCACGCTCTCTCTCTCACAATCTGGAATGCATATACCTTACTAAGGTATCTAAGGAACATGATATTTCATGCTTACCAAGTCCATTGTCATCAATGAATTAGACTAACATTATGTTCTAAAGAATTTCAAGTTGCTTGTGTTCCCTATTATGATAGACAACAGTAGGGTTGACTTGTCCCTGAGAAAAAGGTTTTCTTTCTTAATTGTAAAGGGAAGGAAATATTTATCAGGTCAATAGCTGCACACCAGGTGATAGAGTTTGTGTTGACTTTATGTAGTGGAGACTGACTATTCTTTAACTGTATACCTTAGAATTAAGTTTCTGATAATCTACCGTCATTCTGCAAGAGTCAACTTTTGTTATTATTGTTTTCACATGCCAAAAAGGGGTAAATTAAAAAGTATGTACCAGAAATGATTACTCTTGTATTTCTCAAAGCTTTAATGGGGGCATGCTTACTATTTTCTGAGACAGAGTTTCCCTCTGTCACCCAGGCTAGAGTGCAGTGGCATGATCTTGGCTCATGGCAACCTCCTTTCCCCAGGTTCAAGCAATTCTCATGTCTCAGCCTCCAAACTAACTGGGATTACAGGGGCGTGCCACCATGCCCAGCTATTTATTGATTGATTGATTGATTTTTAGTAGAGACACCCACTATGTTGGCCAGGCTGGTTTCGAATTCCTGGTTGTAAGTGATCTGCCTGCCTTGTCCTCCCAAAACGCTGGGATTACAGATGTGAGCCAACATGCCCAGGCTAATGGGGACACACTTCTATAATTTGCTCAGAAATATGGTAAATATTTTGGCCTATTATTTTGCCTTTATTGGAAAGAAAGTCCAGTGGAATTTAGAATTTCAAGAGTCTTAGCCTTATCTATATCTACCCGAATATCCCCATATCCTATCTCAGGGTTTCAATTATCTTCCAATATTGCTCTTACTTTAGCATAGGATGCCTGGTTGGGCAGAATATTTGAAAAGCACTGCAACTCTACAGACTTTAAATTCTAAACCATATCTGTTTTGTGACTACAGGAGATAAGGAAATCTTTCAAATCTGCTAGAAAGATCTTCTGATTCTCCATGTTTCCTTAATTTTATGCACATAATTTAAAATTTTTATTTTCCTTGTGTTTATTTTCTAGGGTCATAATAATAAGAAAGGTGACTTCACAGTCCTTACAATCACTAATGTTGCCATGATTACATAGTGGCACAGTCACATGATGTCCCAGTGCCTCGCTTGTACTTGCCCTGTATCCTATGCTGAGCGGAGTAATCATGTTGCCACTGTGTGCTTGAGGTATCTCTTGTCCCATTTCTCTGTTTGATATACATGCAACCCAATCATAGCATTTCACTTGGAGAGTCAGGTTCTTGAGGTTACTTTCAGTAGCAATTTCTCTCATTTGTGTTCTCAATCGGGAAACAGGTATCATATTCAAATCAGCATAATTTAAACAAGCTTTATGTACAAAGTGATTATTTACAAAGATGTAGATGAAATACAGAGGAACTCTAAGGGATTTCTAATCACCTCTAGGCCATAGGGACAGTGAGTCATATTTCCTAGAATCCAGAAGAAGGAAGTTGCATTAAGCAAGCTGACTCAAGAGGACTACATGCCAGTATAAAGGGGACTGTGGGGACTGTGTGATGGGAGCAAGGAATGTAACTCCTCTGAATTAACTCTCTCCATTCCCTCAATGGGAGAGCTTCTGATGGTTGAACCTAACTGAAAGATAGTCAGAAAGGGAGTGGATTTGGAGATCACCGTGAGGAAGGGTGGAGGACTAGTGGAAGATATCTGAATCTGTGGCAGCTATAGACATGACGATAACTATTCTGTTTTTCTCTCTCTCTATTTCTCTCTCTTTCGAAACAGGGTCTGGCCTAGACTGGAGTGAGGTGGACTAACATGGCTCACTGTAGCCTCATCTTCCCAGGCTCAGGCTATCCTGCTACCTCAGCCTCCCAAGTAGCTCGCACTACAGGTAAATACAGGCACGTACCATCACATCTGGCTTTTTTTTTTTTTTTTTGTACAGACAGGATTTCACCATGTTGCCCAGGCTGAACTCAAAATGCTGGACTCAAGCCATCCACCGTCTTCAGCCCCGCAAAGTGCTAGGATTACAGGCATGAGCTACCACACTCAGCCCAGTTTCTCTTCATCTGAAGGAAGAGCAGATATAATTGGTCAATAGGTTAAATATGGAGTATGAAGAGAAGGATGTAGAAACAGAGAAGTCAAGAATGACTGCAGGGTTTTTTTTTTGTTGTTTGTTTTTGTTGTTGTGTTTTTAATCTGAACAACTGAAAATGCGTAATGGATATGTATGGAAGAATGTGAAAAAGGAAAGTTTGGGTGGGGCAAAATATAGATGTTTAATTTTAGGATATATTAAATTCTAATGCCTATTTGGCACCCAGTGGAGAAGTTTAGTAGGATATTGGATGTATGAACCTAGAGTTCTTGGGAGAGGTCCAGACTTATAAATACTTAAAGCTATGAGACTTAAAGAGATCATCAAAAAAGTGAGTGTAATAGAGAAAAACCCTAAATGCTGAGCCCAAACACTGCAATAGAGTTTAAGAAGACTAGGAGGAACCGGGAAATCTGACTGAAGAAACTATGGGGTGGAAGAAAACCAGGTGAATTTGATGTCCTGTAAGTCAACTATAGAAGGTGTTTCAAAAAGGAAAATATTTAAATCTTTTAATCCATTTTGAGTTAATTTTGTATATGGTGAAAGATACGGGTCCAGTTTTATTCTTCTGTGCATATATCTATCTAACTTGCTATCCCAGCACCACTTATTGAATAGAGAGTCCTTTCCCCCTTGCCTGTTTTTGTTGACTTTGTTGAAGATCAGATTATTTTAAGTTTGCAGCTTTATTTATGGGTTCTCTATTCTGTTCCATTAGTCTATGTGCCTGCTGTTGTTTCAGTACCATGCTGTTTTGGTCACTATAGCCTTACAGTATAGTTTGAAGTCTGGTAATGTGATGCTTCCAACTTTGTTCTTTTTGCTTAGGATTGCTTTGGTTATTTGGGCTCTTTTTTTTTTTTTTTTGGTTTTATATAAAGTTTAGAAGTTTTTCTAGTTCTGTTAAAAATGACATTGGTAGTTTGATAGGAATAGTGTTGCTTCTATAGATTGTTTTGGGCAGTATGACCATTTTAATGGTACTGATTCTTCCAATCTGTGAGCATGTAATGTTTTTCCATTTGTTTGTGTCATCTGTAATTTATTTCAGCAGTATTTTGTAGTTCTCCTAGTAGAGATCTTTCAACTCCTTGCTTAGATATATTCCTAGGTATTTTTTTGTGGCTATTGTAAATGGGTTGCATTCTTGATTGGGCTCTCAGCTTGAACGTTAGTGGTGTATAGAAATGCTACTGATTTTTTGAATATTGGTTTTGTAGCCTGAAGCTTTGAATCCTGGAAGAAAACCTAGAAAACACAATATTGGACATCTGTCTTGAGAAGTAATTTATGACTAAGCTTTCAAAAGCAATTGCAACAAAAGCAAAAGTTGACAAGTAGGACCTAATTTAACTAAAGAGCTACTGGACAGCAAAAGAAACTATCAACAGAATAAATGGGCAACATATAGAATGGGAGAAAGTATTCATACATCCAACAAAGGTCTAATATCCAGAATCTATAAGGAAATTAAATAATTAAACAAGTAAGTCTGGGCGCGGTGGCTCATGCCTGTAATCCCAGCACTTTGGGAGGCCGAGGTGGGTGGATCACCTGAGGTCAGGAGTTGGAGACCAGCTTGGCCAACATGGCAAAACCCCGTCTGTACTAAAAAAATACAAAAATTAGCCAGGCATGGCGGTGCACATCTGTAATCCCAGCTACTCTGGAGGCTGAGGCAGGAGAATTGCTTGAACCCAGGAGGCGGAGGTTGCAGTGAGACGAGATTGTGCCACTACAATCCAGCCTGGGTGACAGAGTGAGACTCCATCACAAAAAAAAAAAAAAAAAAAAAGAATTGAAAAAGCAAAAAAACAAATAACCCCACTAAAAATGGGCAAAACATGAACAGATGCTTCTCACAAGAAGACATACAGGCAGCCAACAAACACATGAAAAAATGTTCCACATCACTAATTATCAGAGAAATATAGATCAAAACCACAATGATACACTATCTCACATGAGTCAGAATGGCTGCTATTAAAAAGTCAAAAAATAACAGATGCTGGTGAGACTGAGGAGAAAAGTGAACACTTATATGCTGTTGGTGGGAATGTAAATTAGTTCAGCCACTGTGGAAAGCAGTTTGAAAATGTTTCAAAAAACTTAAGACAGAACTACCATTTGACCCAGCAATTTCATTACTGGGTGTATTTCCAAAAGATAATAAGTTGTACTACAAAAAAGACACATGCACTCACAGGTTAATTGTATTACTATTCACAAAAACAAAGACATGGAATCAACCTAGGTGCCCATCAAAGGTGGATTGGATAAAGAAAATATGGTGTGTGTGTGTATATATATATATATATACACACATACATATATATATACACACACACACATATATATACACACACCATGAAATACTATGCAGCCATTAGCCATTAAAAAAAAGAAGGAAATTGGCCAGGTGTGGTGTGGTGGCTCACTCTTGTAATCCCAGCAATTTGGGAGGCAGAGGCAGGCTTATCACTTGAGGTCATGAGTTCAAGACCAGCCTGGCCAGTGTGGCGAAACCCCATCTCTACTAAAAATATAAAAAATTAGCCAGCTGTGGTGGCATGCATCTGTAGTCCCAGTCACTCGGGAGACTGAGACAGGAGAATTGCTTGAACCTGGAAGGCAGGGATTGCAGTGAGCCAAGATCGCACCACTGCACTCCAGCCTGGATGACAGAGTGAGACTCCATCTTAAAAATAAACAAACAAAAATTTAAAAGGTTAAAAAAAATTGCATGTTCTCACATATAAGTGGGAGCTAAACATGGGTTACTTATGGATGTAAAGATGGCAGCAATAGAAGCTAGGGAATACTAAAAGAGGGAAAGAGTTGAAAAACTAACTAATGAGTACTATGCTCAGTACCTGGTTGATGGAATTAATTGTAACCCAAACCTCAGCATCACGCAGTATACCCAGGTAACAAACCTGCACATGTAGCCCTATGAATCTAAAATTAAAATTAAAATTATATAAAAAAGAAAATAATTTAGTACTGCTGACTGAATTAGGCAAGAATTAACTATTTTGTTTACCAAAATTGAGGTCACTAATAACCTTCACTCTGAGTAGAGTAGTAGGAACAAAAACCTGAATGGAGTGGGTTAAGGATAGAAATTTAAAAATGGACAGTAGGTATATAGATACCTCTTTCTAGAAGATTTGTTGTGAGAAGGAAGGAAAAAATGGGGTATTTTCTGGGAAGTAAAAGTAGTATTAATAGACAGCTTTGTTTTATGATGATGAGAGGTATTGAGTCTGAAAATATCATGATAGAAATAGTTCAAAAAAGAGCCCGCATTGCCAAGACAATCCTAAGTCAAAAGAACAAAGCTGGAGGCATCATGCTACCTGACTTCAAACTATACTACAAGGCTACAGTAACCAAAACAGCATGGTACTGGTACCAAAACAGAGATATAGACCAATGGAACAGAACAGAGTACTCAGAAATAATGCCACACATCTACAGCCATCTGATCTTTGACAAACATGAGAAAAACAAGAAATGGGGAAAGGATTCCCTATTTAATAAATGGTGCTGGGAAAATTGGCTAGCCATAAGTAGGAAGCTGAAACTGGATGCTTTCCTTACTCCTTATATGAAAATTAATTCAAGATGGATTAGAGACTTAAATGTTAGACCTAATACCATGAAAACCCTAGAAGAAAACCTAGGTAATACCATTCAGGACATAGGCATGGTCAAGGACTTCATGTCTAAAACACCAAAAGCAATGGCAACAAAAGCCAAAATTGACAAATGAGATCTAATTAAACTGAAGGGCTTCTGCACAGCAAAAGAAACTACCATCAGAGTGAACAGGCAACCTACAGAATGGGAGAAAATTTTTGCAATCTACTCATCTGACAAAGGGCTAATATCCAGAACCTACAAAGAACTCAAACAAATTTACAAGAAAAAAACAAACAACCCCATCAAAAATTGGGCAAAGGATATGAACAGACATTTCTCAAAAGAAGACATTCATACAGCCAACAGACACATGAAAAAATGCTCGTCATCACTGGCCATCAGAGAAATGCAAATCAAAACCACAATGAGATACCATCTCAAACCAGTTAGAATGGCAATCATTAAAAAGTCAGGAAACAACAGGTGCTGGAGAGGATGTGGAGAAATAGGAACACTTTTACACTGTTGGTTGGATTGTAAACTAGTTCAACCATTATGGAAAACAGTATGGCGATTCCTCAAGGATCTAGAACTAGAAGTACCATATGACCCAGCCATCCCATTACTGGGTATATACCCAAAGGATTATAAATCATGCTGCTATAAAGGCACATGCACACGTATGTTTATTGCGGCACTATTCACAATAGCAAAGACTTGGAATCAACCCAAATGTCCATCAGTGACAGACTGGATTAAGAAAATGTGGCACATATACACCATGGAATACTATGCAACCATAAAAAAGGATGTGTTTGTATCCTTTGTAGGGACATGGATGCAGCTGGCAACCATCATTCTCAGCAAACTATGGCAAGAACAGAAAACCAAACACGGCATGTTCTCACTCATAGGTGGGAACTGAACAATGAGATCACTTGGACTCGGGAAGAGGAAAATCACACACCAGGGCCTATCATGGGGAGGGGGGAGGGGGGAGGGATTGCATTGGGAGTTATACCTGATGTAAATGACAAGTTGATGGATGCTGGTGAGTTGATGGGTGCAGCACACCAACATGGCACAAGTATACATATGTAACAAACCTGCACGTTATGCACATGTACCCTAGAACTTAAAGTATAATAATAATAAATAAAAAATTTGGTTTGACCACAAAGTTCCCTTGGAGTCTCCATGAATTTGCTGTGATTCTGGGGCTGCCCAATTCATGAATCATTCATTGCTCAATTAAACTCCTTTAAATTAAAAAAAAAGAAAAGAAAAGAAATAGTTTAAAAAGAACGAAGGAACCACTGATGATACAGAAGAAAGGGATGAATTGCTGGAGCAATATCCTGTAGTAAGTGAGAATGGAAGAGTTTGCCCTAGATAGATACCTGGCAGCTCATTGTAGCACCAGGAGAGAAGATAGATTATATGGGCTCATGCGCAGATAGAACAGTATATGATGTGATGACAACTTGTGAGGTCTAATCTGATTGCTTCTGTCATCTCCATGAAGCAGGAGTAAGGTTATCAGCTAACCAGGAAGATGGCAGGAAGTGCCAGATGTTTGAGAAGAATGGAGAAGGGATCAGACAGTCCTCCTAAGAGTGAGAGATTCAATGAACCAAGAAAATGCAATGTGGTTTTGGGCAGCTCTGACACACCCCGTAAGGTTATTCATCATTAAAGTAAGAAAAGTCAGCATAGGCTTGTAGTTTTCTCCAGCCACATCTAGTTGTGTTGGTGAGGGCATGGGAGTAGACTGATAACTGGATTTAATGAAGATTGCAGTTTAGCCAGCAAGTTGGAAAACTGTAGAGATCAAATGTCCCCTTGTGGTTATACTTGAGTGACAAGAAACAAATTTGTTCTGTTTCTAATACTATTCCCAAAGGTAATTATTAAACCGTAAACTTCAATATGAAATCTAGCCTTTATTTTAAGATTAATTTATTAAATTTAATTAACATTTTATATGCTAATACAATTAAGAAACCAAAAGACTATATTAAGGCACATTTTATTATATAATGATAAAAAAGGAAAATTTATTACTTTTATTTTTGCTTTGATTCTATATTAGTTATACTGGAATCTTTAGCTGTATTTCTAAATTAGAGAAAGATTATGCTTAGGAAAAGGCTATCTATTCTGGTTTCCCATTAGGTTTTTATGCTTGTTTCGATTTTTAAAATGAGACGTCAGTATTGATGGAGGGATGTCTGGCCTCCAGGCGAGTTTTAGGGGCATGCAGTTCTTCCCTTACTCTAAGCAATCATCCGGGTGCTTAAATTTCCCACCATCATTTTGTTTTTAGAATTGAGGCACAGCCTCATGGAAGACATTTAAGATGACACCTGGAGGAACCCCTAGGTCCCTGTCATCATTCTTGTTTGGTTTGTTTTATTAGATTAGTACAAAAGAAATTGGAGCCCTTAGTCTACGGCACACATGTCCGTTGAGTATTGATCAAAGGTAGGAAGTCAAAAATGAGCTTGCCTCTGCAGTAGGCCAGGTCTAGGTCCGTCCCCATAACCCCGAGGGCATGGTTACCTGGGTTGCATCTCTCAAACAAGAAAAGGGTTATGTTTAAAGGACACTTGAAGATGAATTGAAGATACTCCCCACGTGCTTTATAATGTTTCTAAAACCTGGCTCTGAGCTCCAGCATCTTATCTAAAATTGTTAGTTTTTTGAAAAGTTAAATTTACCTTTTCTATCAGAATAGCTAATAATCATATAATACTTATCTTTGGCTTACTGTGTTTTGAGCAGTGTGTGAAGGCTAATGTCTATGTTTTGGTTTCTTTAAGCCTAAGAAAAAACATTGAGGTTATTGCTTTATACATGAGGAAACTAAAGTTTAAAGCTTTATTTATGTATTTATAGAGACAGGGTCTTGCTGTGTTATCCAGGCTGGAGAGCAGAAGCACGATCACACTCACTGTAGCCTCAGACTCCTGAGTTGAAGGGATCCTCCTGCCTCAGCCTCCTGAGTAACTAGGTCTACAGGTGCAACACCACACCTGGCTAATTTTATTTTTTGTAGAAAAGGGGGTATCACTATGTTGCTGACACTAGTCTTGAACTCCTGGCCTCAAGTGATCCTCCTGGCTAGAACGTTTAAATAATTTATTCAAAGCCCTAAAGCTAGTGGAGAGTCTAGATAGAAACTCGCAAAAGATCTACCTGCCTTCTTATAATAAAAAATCGATGAGAGCAGGCATCATGCATCATCCTTGTATCTCTGTATCCTTTAAAGGGCCTTGGGTGCAGATTGCCACTGATAACTGTTAACTCAATTGAGTGAACAGGACTTCCCTACATTGGACTGTGAGTTATCCCACAAATGGAAAGTGAATTAAACATCATGGTGCTTTGTACAGATAATGAACACTAGCATTAACTAACACAAAACCAAAACCCCATCAAGTTTTCTTTAAATTAGTTTGATAGTTGAGGTCAAAATGCATTCTGAAATGAAATAGCACAGATTGCTTTTAGATCTCTCATAATGCATATCTTTTAGTTGTATGGTTCCTAATAAACATGCAGGTATATTTTTGTTGTTGAGATCATTTAAGTTTTGCCTGGTAAATGTCCTAATCTTCGTATTCTCCATTGCATCCATGTGAAACCCAGGGCCACCCTAAGCAATATGAGATATCTGGCTACATTCTGATAGCTCTATTTTCCACCGTAACTAATTCCAATTTACTTGCCAACAACTTCAGACATCAGCTGGAGGGGAAAAGAGGATTTAGGGGTGGAGATGCATTTTAAATAATATTTAATAAGATTTGTTTTTGTAATTGGAAAATAAAGAGCATTGCTCTGGGGATATGCCTATGTTGCAGAAGAACTGGCTCAGGACACGTTTTGTAAATGGCTCTCCTTTCTATGGCCATTCAATTCAAAGCTTTCGGGGTAAAATCTATGGAAGGAAATTCATGCAGGAAAGAGGGTGGAGATGGAAAAAAAAAGTTCATGCTTAAGTCACAGTCTATGGATAAGAAAGAATTTGAATATTAATGCATAACCTTCAGAATTAAATGCTCTGTCCAGCAACCTTACAAGCTGACAGCTGGCTGGGGGCTGATAAGGAACACTGGGTGGGGGGTAGGTTCTGGGAGGGACTAGTTCCCAGAGCAGGCTCTCATCCCTGGCTGGCATTAGAAAGAATTACAAAGCATGATTCAGAATCTAATTTTGTCAGCTGGTGATTGGCTCCCACGAGGCTCTGGCCTCACAATGTGTTCTATTAAGTAATGGGAATTGGGTTGTGCTCTTGTTCTCTGCTTCATGCCTGCCACCCCATTCTCCTTCACAGTGCTTCCCATGTCTCTGGCATATACTTAGGTGTGTGCTTGCTTGCATCCACATTCCAAAAGGCATTTCTAAATATCTTCACAATACACAGATGCTAACCACACAGAAGGATGCCAACACCACGTTGTTTCTTTTTATTTAAATTTATTTTAGTCTTGGGATATATTGAACAAATCAACATCACCTTGTTAAGATAGGCAAAACCCAGATGAGAAAAGAGACAGTTTAAATTAAACCCCTCCATTTGCCAACCCCTATTTAGTGGCTCAGTGCAAGAGAAGCTTGTAGCACGGGTAAAAGAGTCAGCCTCCATGGAAAACATATCAAATAAACACGTGGTGTGGTGTGAGACATCATTCGGTTTCTGTCCACTTCAAAGGAACAGAATTGAAGGAAAATTGACTCTACAACTTGTTTTTCTTTTGTAGCCAAATGGCTGATATCTGTCAAAACATCTGTTTATCCTTTACAATATGACTTATATCCCCAGTGATGAAACTTATTTTAAAGGTAGTAATTTGTACAATTACAAAAGGTGGCATTATGTGTTCAGAGGATATATAATATGGGTTTTATTATTCTTTTATGTAACTGGACAGGAGGTAGTTTATCAAAGAGTTATGTAACAGGATCATTTTCCATTCATTTTAAGACTTCAAGAACGATGTTACTCTCTCTGGGATCCAGAACATAAAAAAAATAATAATAATAATTAACGAGCAAAGGTAATATGTTCAGTGGAGAGAATGTTTTAAGTTTATAAAACATTTCTAAGAATTCTTTTTCCTCAAAATTAAATCACAGGATTCTTTCCCTCATTCTGAAACAAGTTTCCTAAAATAAATTTGAGACCCCCCGCTAATGAAAAGTTGAACGATTTTAGTTTCATGGTGTCCTTTTCTTATCTTCAGGCTACGCTTGTTTCAGACAGAACAGCCAGCCCCTTGCTGAGGAAAAAGGGCCTGTGCAGGATATCAGCAGACCTTCATTCTCTTTTTGCTCTGGCATGAGCTAGCCATGGCAATCTAAGTCACTTTCTGTACCAATTTCCTCATTTGTAAGGTTGAGGGAATTGACTAGATCAGAAGACAAACACTCTTGGCTGGCAGGCAGCTTCCAGACGTGATTCTTATGGCAAGTGGAGTTTCTTTAAAATCTATATTTAAGGCTGGGTGTGGTGGCTCATGCCTGGAATTCCAACACTTTGGGAAGCCGAGGTGGGTGGATCACCTGAGGTCAGGAGTTTGAGACCAACCTGACCAATATGGTGAAATCCCATCTCTACTAAAAATACAAAAATTAGCCAGGTATGGTGGTGTGTGCCTGTAGTCACAGCTACTCTGGGGGCTGAGGCAAGAAAATCACTTGAACCCAAGAGGTGGAGGTTGCAGTAAGCTGAGATCACGCCACTGCACCCCAGCCTGAGCAACAGAGCAAGACTCCTTCTCAAAACAAACAAACAAAAACTATATTTAAATTATGTTAAATAAGCATGTGTTTCTCAGTTTGTCACAGCCCTCACCACTCCTTATTGCCTTGTTTATATGAATGTATGCATGCACTTGTGTATGTTGGCTTTTTCCATGTAACACATAACTGCAAAACACAGTGTCTTACATTTATATGGATTAAGCTAGGCTTAATGGCTACAGCACAGCTATTTACTTAGCTCAACATTCTAGGGTCAGTAATTTGATGGGTTTAGTTAGGCAATTCTGTTGGTCTTGCCTGGTCTCATTTATTCATCTTGGATCAACTGCCATTTAGTAAGATGGCTCTGCTTGTGGGTATTGATTGCCTGTCCCCCTGGGACAGTAGATATTTCTGAGCCAAATCATTCAGCAAGCTAACTTGAACTTCACATGGCTGCTTCTGGGTTGCAAGGGCACAGGAACACAAGTTGCAAGGCCTTTGGGTCCTAGGCTTGGCACTGATCCAGCGTCATTTCTGTTGTATTCTATTATTCAAAGTAAGTGACAGGGATAACTCAGATTCAAGCAGTGAAGGAAAAGACTCCATCTCTTGAAGAGAAAAGCTGCAAAGTATTTTGGCTATTTTTACAATTGCTACAACCTGTTTGCAAGCATTTCATCTTGCAAACTGTGGATTACATGGCCTTCAATTTATTCCCGGTCTAAAAACAAGGAAAATCACAAGCAAAACAAGCAAAATGGGCACTCTTTTCTATACCAGGAGCATATTCATAGTGCTCAGCAAGTTGCTTTAAAATAGAATCATTTTAGAACAGTACTGACAAGTACATATCCCATTAAACCACAAGTCCCCAGATGTTTGGGGATTTCTGCCCTTAGTGACCAGACAGTTGTGCCACAAACTATTGGCAGCTTCCGAACTTGGGTTATGCCCTTGTCATAATATGGAGCCGCTGCTTAGTGATGGTCAACACTGGAGATGGGAATCCTCGCTGAGCCAATGTAAGCCTTCAACTCTGTCCCTGTATGTCCCTGAAGACGAACGTAATCTGAATCCCTTTTGAGGTTTAGAGTTCAGTTTCCAGACTCCCTGCATTGACTTTTTCCCAGAATACCCTTAGTTTGAAATGATCATTTGGGGGAAATTTCTTTTAGACTGGAGAGCTGACTAACCACCTTTCATGAACAGTGTGGTATGAAGGAAAGGCTGTCAAATTATAAAATACAAATATAATAAACCCCATTTTATAAAACATAGACTTGGCATACTATAGGTTCAGTTGTAACCTCTATGTTACGGACCTCTAACTTCTATAACCTCTGTAACCCTTAAAGCTATAGACATAGAGTTATAATGCTGCATATATCCCTTAGTTGAGCATGCACTAAGTCCAGAATTCTGCTCTAGATGCTTTAATGACTGGAAATTCACATGAGAAAATGTTCCTCCTTTCAAAGTACTTTCAGGCCACCATAATCAATAGTCGTCACTCTTCATGTTGTGAGTTCCAATGAAAGAATTTTTCCCAGAATGACTTGAGAACCAATAATAGGTGTTTTCCTGTCTTAAATATTTCAACTGCATGTAATAAGTAGGAAAATGACTTATTGCATCACTTTATTTTACATCTGAGATGAAAGATCTACATATAGATCTTGAATTAATGTTTTTGTTTCTCTGTTTCTTTGTTTGTTTAGTGAAACACTAAGACAAGACACATGGGGAAAGATACCTCAGCTACAATGTTTAATTAAGAAGGTCAAATTTCCAGTTTGAAGTGAAGCATGTTCATTATGCATCTACATTTTCATCATCACTTGCATTAGCAGGAAGAAAGAGAGACAATTAAACCCCTTCAAATGTTTGAGCACATGAAGAGACCAGGGAAATGGCTGATGCTCTGCACAAGATAATTTCAGGAAAAAGAAATTTAACAGAAAACAAATAGACAAAGGATGTGAGAAACAACATACAGAAAAATGAATCCAAATGACCAACAAATGCTTGAAATTTTTCACACTTAGTCAATGCAAGTACAGTAAGATATTACTTTATATCCTGTGCACTGTCAATAATAAAGTAACATTATCACTGAAGACGTGTTCACACAAATAATCTCCAGAGGTGAAATTCAGGAAACTGTGTTTTAACAAACTTTCCAGATGATTCCAGTACACACAAAACTTTGAGAACCACTGCTGTCGTATAGGCCTATAGATTGCTTCAGGCCTTCTGGAAAGCAAATTGACAAAACCTAATGCATTTTTAAATGTTATAAAAGGCTGGGCGCGGTGGCTCGTGCCCATAATCCCAGCACTTTGGGAGGCCGAGGCAGGAGGATCACGAGGTGAGGAGTTTGAGACCAGCCTGGCTAACATGGTGAAACCCTGTCTTTACAAAAATACAAAAATTAGCTGGGCATGATGACGGGTGCCAGTAATCTCAGCTACTCGGGAGGCTGAGGCAGGAGAATCACTTGAACCCGGGAGGCGGAGGTTGCAGTGAGTTGAGACTCTGCCACTGCACTCCAGTCTGGGCGACAGAGCAAGACTCTGTCTCAAAAAAAAAAAAAAAAAAAAAAAAAGTTATAAAAATAAGAATTAGTGTATCCAGCATTGCTTATTCTGAAGATTTCCTTCACAGAAAGAACTAGGAAATAAATAAATATGGACAAGAGTGTTTATTCTAGCTTTGTTATAAAGGTGAAAACAGATAAAGGAAAAACAGAATTGTTGAATGTATCTATTCAATATCAGTAGCAAACACTATGAATTAGTTGTACACTAGAAAAATTTTCAACAATTATTTTCCCATAGAGAATGGCAAGACATACAGAATCTGTCAGTATGATCTAACTTTGGTAAAGCAATAATAAAAACTTTAACTTCATGATATGTAAGCAGGAGAGAGAGAAGAGAAAAGACAAAGAGAATAGAAAACAGTTAAGAAGACTGCCTAACATAAAAACAAACAAACAAATAAAATAACAGGAAAAACACTGAGCACAAATGGGTGGCCTGTCCAACATCATGCAGTTGTTCAGTGACAAAGCTGGAATGTGATGACAAAGTCTCTTATTCCAAACCCATCTCTGTTGCCGTGACTCCACATTATGTCTTGTCCAAATGCTGAAAGAGGGGTTCAGTTCTTATCCAGTTTCGTACTCATTTATAGTACCTGGTTCTTAGTAGCTGCTAAGTAAACATTTGTTTAATGTTTAAAGAATGGAGAGAAGAATAAGCAATTTGAGTATATTTCAGAAGAGCAGGCCCTCCATACTGTGTTCATTTTATTCACTGGTTAGGATATTTTCCAAAGGTTCTTATCTGTTGCCTCAGTCCAATTCAAACAACTGTGCTTGACATTAAAAAAATGCTCAAAGAGGCCAGGCTCAGTGGCTCACACCTATAAACCCAGCACTTTGTGAGGCCCAGGCAGGAGGATCACTTGAGCCCAGGACCTTGAAACCAGCCTAGGCAACATAGTGAGATCCCATTTCCAAAAAAGAAAAAAAATTGGCTGGGCATGGTGATGCACCCCTGTAATGCCAGCTATGTGGAAGGCTGAGGTGGGAGGACTGCCTGAGCTTTAGAGTTTGAGGCTGTAGTGAGTTATAAACATGCCACTGTGCTCCAGCCTGGGCAACAGAGAGAAACTTGTCTCCAAAATACAACAAAGATGAAAATAAAAATGTTCAAAAGCTGAGGCTGATCAATGGGTATGTATATACAGTTAGATAGAAGAAATAAGACCTACTATTTGATAGATCATTATGATGACTACAGTTAAGAATAATCTATTGTACATGTCAAAATAGCTAGAAGAAAATATTTTGAATGCTTCTCGTGCAATGAAAAAATATTTAAGGTGAGTGTATCCTGATTATCCTGATTTAATATTTGTGTATTAAATGAATGCATCGACATATTACGTGTACCCCCAAATATGTACATCTATTGCATATTAACTTAAAAAGGCTCAAAAGTTAACATCAATTTTTCAGCCCATATTTATTTTCTCTCCTTTTTTCACATGTTAACTCCAGTCCAGCTATTTCTGGTCTCACCAAAGCACATTTCTTAGCAACCCCTCCAAGCCTTTCACTGAGAACTTCTTTCCCTTCCCTTCTTTGCTCCACCCCATCTGTCTTTCAAGGCCAAGGTTCTTTCCCATCTCTCCCATGACATTTTCTCTGAACCATTCTTAGTCACATTTTCATACATTCATGTTGTACTCTGACCTACATTATTTAGCCCTTATGGTCAGGAACTATACCCTAAGGTGCTTTGCCCACCCTGCAGGACCTTTTCCAATCCTTTGCACATACTAGGAGTTTAATAAATGTCTATGATTCAAGTTTTTGTTGTATGTCATCAAGGATATTTGCCACTTGTCAATGGCAGCCTTCACACTGCTTGTTTTGGTAGTATTTGAAGCCCAGATGTCCAGAATGGAATTAATTACAGTTTCTCTATGATCCTATTTCTCTTTCTACATTTTCTGTCCCAGTTACTGACACTACTATTAATTCAACTGTCCAAACCGAAAACCTCCCATATTTGATCCCTGGTTATTTTTGCCTCCTACATTTAATTGGCTGCTCCGTTTAATTGATTTTTCCACTGGCACACACTGCCAATTAATGTATTCCTTTTCTTCCGTTCCCACTGCCAATGTCCTGGTTCCTGTCCTCGTGCTCCCTGTTGCTAGTGAAGCAGCTTTCTAACTGATACCTCTAGGTTCTAACTCTCTAATCCTTGCTTCAAAGGGTTACTGGAGTTAACCTTGCCAAGTCTCATTTTTCTTTCCCCAAGCCATTAGGAATAAAAAAATAAGTGTCATTGTGTGGCATTGTAAACCTTCTCCCATTGGCTCCCTTTCTAACATTTTTGCCTTATCTTTTCCCAACCCTCCAGACACACAGTGTTAGGAGCTTGGATACATCCTTGACTTTTCTCATGCTATTCTCCCAATTTGAAGTGCTTCCCCTTCCTCTCCTCTAAACTCTCTAGTTCCTGTCACATAGGAAACATGATGATGTATTAGGTATCATTGCTATAATTACTAAAAGCTGAATTCAAATGCTTATTTTGTCTGTGAAGTTTGTCTCAGTTTTTCCTGTGAATATCAATAGGACATTTCTCTATTCTCTGTACTTATTTGTAATTTTTCATTATAAAACTTTAATTTTTTATATTGTAGTTTGCTATTTATCTCTCTTTGTCTTCCTACTCAATTATGAGCTCTTTGAGCAGAGAAACTATGACAAACTCATCTGCA
The DNA here is from genome assembly GCF_002776525.5 of Piliocolobus tephrosceles. Classification (NCBI taxonomy): domain Eukaryota; kingdom Metazoa; phylum Chordata; class Mammalia; order Primates; family Cercopithecidae; genus Piliocolobus; species Piliocolobus tephrosceles. Next base: position 51,049,014 of record NC_045453.1, on the reverse strand, counting down.
TATTCTCACAGCATCTAGCCCATACATGATACATAGTAATTGCTTCTTAATTGTTTACTGAATGCATGAAAGGATGAATGTTTTCTCTCCTCTAATTATGCTGAGGAATTGTTATATTATACCAAATGCTTTACATTGTCCCATTTATTCCCTTCCATTAGCAATACCAACCAAGGCATATGTGTGTGTTTAACATATTATTTATTTTTTATAATTCATATTTTTATTAGAGCTATATATGTACACAGATGAATACATTTAAAAATGGTAAATAAAGAAAAACACCAGTTTTTCATTCCTTAGTCACATTGCCATTTTCAAGTCTTTGAATGGTTTCTTCTGCTTTCGAAATTCTGTAGTTCTAAATAATATGCGTATGCTGAAGTTTATTCATTTAACAACTGTAGACATTATTAATCGGTTTGAAATTACACTTGGTAGATTAGTATTTAGCTCTGCTCAGTAGTAAGGACCATGAAGCCAACTAACAGGGATTTGACTACACAGAACCAGTTGACTCTCAAAGGAATGGAGCCTGACTCACCCTGTGTTAGCCCCTGACTCTGAACAACTCAGCTAACTAACCTCTTAGCTTCATCATCATGACCACTGGCCCAGGACTTGAGATTTTCTATAGAATCCATCAGAGTACTATCAGAGTACTTCATTTTTCTATCAAGCTTTCAGTTGATGTCTGTATTAAAACATTGGCCTAAGATTTCCCTCCCCTCCCCTCCCCTCCCGTTCCCTTCCCTTCCCTTCCCTTCTCCTTTCCCTTCCCCTCTCCTTTCCCTTCCCCTTCCCC
>NC_045453.1:51000299-51048109 GCF_002776525.5 Piliocolobus tephrosceles | reverse complement strand
TCAGCCTCCTGAGTAGCTGAGATTACAGGCATGCGTCACCACACCCAGCCAATTTTTATATTTTTAGTAGAGACAGGGTTTCATCATGTTGGCCAGGGTGTTTGCATTTCTTAAATGCAATCATTTGCATTAAAACCTTGCAAACACTATAAGAGTCACTATGTAACTCCATGCCAGTGAATACTGGTATGGAGTTTTGGAAAATACCAGTGCTGTTCTTAGTTCAAACATACATGGAAATACAAAAAAAGTTGACACAAAGTCTGTAGAGCACAGTTCTTCTTTTGAAACTTCTCACCAAGCAGTTTAGCAATATAATTATCAGGCATAATTAAACAGAAACTCCATAACAATTTAGTATGTCTTCAAGAGAAGGTGTGTGAAGGTTAGTTTATATTTATCTTTCATCATCGGGGTACATCTTCATGCCTCAAGGAGAAATGGTGTCAAACATAACCTGTGTTTGTCCTAGACATGTTAATTTAGTCAGAAGAGGTCAATCAAAGGCTATAAGATGTCCAAAAAGATTTGTCCTATATGTTCGCCAAGGATGCATGACAAAGATAGAGATAAGATAGAGAAAGCAACAGCATGCATAGTCTAATCCTAGATGGTCTATGCTTAAGAAAAACTAAACAAGTTTTAATTGTTAACACACAGAGCCAGGTAATGCTTCATATCACCATGTGAACAGATTATTAACAGTGGTGTTGTCATCAGCAGCATCATTGTTGTGTCTGAGCCATGTATATGAAGCCTGTGTGTGACTCAGAGTGATATCATCAGTGTGGGCCAGGGGATACTGGCAAGGACAAAGGCTGAGTCCAGTAAGGGATCTGCCAAAGACAGTTGGCTTTTGAGTCAACATAAATCTCTTCAGGATCTGAACTGGGAAAAGCCCAGAGTGTCTCCATGGCCAAAACCAAACAAATCAATTTTTGAAGGCCATGAGGTCTTTATTAAATAAGGGAACTTGGTATACAAATTTTGAATGGGGGGGGGAAAAAGCAATGAAATAAAATAGTACTCCATCTTTCAACATATTTTCAGAAGTACATTGTTCAGTGAAGTAGTTTCTGGGCTTCTCCACTAGATATGGTTTTAGAGTGTGATTTTTTTTTTATCTGGCATGTCTTTGTCTATTACTCTCTTTGTGGGCTGTTGAACTGAATAGAGGCAGACATTACTCAGAATGAGGATGGAGACTGTTTTCTAGTAACAAAGCTTTATTTTAAATGTGTACTTTGCCCCCAATTTTTTTTGTAATGATGCAGTAAAAAATTACAGGATGCTTATCAGCAGACTATAATCTATTACAGATCCAAACAGAGATTCAGATCCATCAAACACCTCTTAAAAAGATGGGCCAGAAGGTGCCTTACAAAAGGATGGTGTGTAAACCATGAACTTACTTTTCTGATGCCCAAAACTGCTATGAAAAGTTCATTCCTTTCAAAATTAGTGCTTTTAAATGACTCAAAATCATTATTTTTTCATTCAAAGAATCACATACTTAGAAAGCACTGTATTTTCACACTGTATTTTCAGTTTATTGTATACAGACAAGAGCTCATCACTGGTCTATTTAATCATTAATGTCTTTACTTTCCATAGTACATATTTTTATAGAATTACATTCCCGCATTTAGCCAGAACAAAACAGTTCAGTTAATTTTGAATATTACTCATGTTTACATGGAAAAGAATGAAAATATTCTACTGGAAAACAAGAGACAATTCATCTTACTTGCACCTGGAATCTTCTGTGAATCATGGAAAAATATTAACTTGACTCATATATAAGGATTTCCTCTCTATTAAATAAAAAATGACTTATCTCTATACCTTTTCAGTCTTGTTACCGAGTGTGAGAGTTTATTTTTCCCCAATGTCTTCTCTAAATGAAGTTTTAAAAATGTATTCTAATGTCCAGCATGATGTAATATTGAGTCATAAATCAAGAGAGCAGCATTAGGGTTTCAACTTGGCCATGGATTTGCAGTGTGGTTTTAGGTCTAATAACATAATTTTTTTTTTTTTTTTTGAGACGGAGTCTTGCTCTGTCGCCCGGGCTGGAGTGCAGTGGCCGGATCTCAGCTCACTGCAAGCTCCGCCTCCCGGGTTTACGCCATTCTCCTGCCTCAGCCTCCCGAGTAGCTGGGACTACAGGCACCAGCCACCTCGCCAGGCTAACTTTTTGTATTTTTTAGTAGAGACGGGGTTTCACCGGGTTAGCCAGGATGGTCTCGAACTCCTGACCTCGTGATCCGCCCGTCTCGGCCTCCCAAAGTGCTGGGATTACAGGCTTGAGCCACCATGCCCGGCCACATAATTTTTATAGACATCAGTATCTTCACCTGGAAGAGTCTGCAGGGAACTGAATATGAATGCTCCCCTTGGCATGAGCACTAGGTCAAAGCCTTTGGTGACACTTAGTATGAATTTTACCTTGACCATCAGGAGTTTGCCCTGGACGTACCTCAGAACGGTATTATGTAAGGGATATTGCATTCTTCTTCCCCAGAGTCAAACTGTTTTCAAATTCACTTGTAGCTGGGAATGAAGAGCTCACCCTATCAGGGCATATGTTTTCTATTTGGAAAACAGATCTGCGGAGGCCATTCTAATCAGTCTCACGTACCTTCCTTTGAACTTGAAGGCTCTGTAAACAAAACAATACCTCCAAACTTCCAAACACCAGCATGAGCTGCCATCCTTGATACGTTAGTGTGTGAATCTCCCTTTCCTTTTTGCTTTTATTGGAAGCGACATAGAGTATTTCTGCATTAAATTAAATCTGGCCCACATAGAGCTCTTTTACAAGGAAAATGCGAGAACATGGGTTGTTGGCAGAAGTAAGGTAAATATAGAATCTCTGATGGCATTTGGGTGCTATGAAGTTTATCCATTGCCACAGACCAGCAATGACTACATTGTTCACAAGTGGTGAGGTTGGGATAAAGTAGTGCAAGTCTTCCAAAAGATGCGGTATTAAAATTCATGCTAATCACTCTCCTGCCATTTTTCTACATGCCCACATGTCTATCTAATTGTGCTAACTTCCATGGACTATTTCACATCTTTTCATACCTCTTTTTGGTTACTATGGAAAGAATTGGCTCATGAGTCTGGGTGGAGAAAGAAATGATGACAGTCTTGAGTTTGAAATGTATTCTGGAGTCTGAAAAAAAAAAGGGATTTGAATGAATTCTGAGCTCAGCTGTGTATAGTCAGTAGTTTAAGTGAAGTTGTGCTAACATAAATCTCGTGAATTAGCAGAACATGAACTTGAAGACAAGTTAGCATTTTGTGGGGAAGCAGACTTATTACCTCTGGCAGTGAAAATATGACTAGTTATATTTTGTTCAAAACATAGTAAACTATATAATGACATTACAATTTGAAAAATAACTTGATGTTGAATTTACAGTTTTGAATCCACATGAGCTGTCTTCAAAACTGCTTATCTCACATTTCCCTCACACCGATATGTGATATTGATCCAATAAGGAATTAATGGGGGACTACTACGTGCTAGGCATTTCGCTAGAGGTTGGGGATATACATACAGCTCGAAATCGACTGGAATTCTAGGCGCTGTAGAGTTGAGACATTACTTATTATAATAATTGTAATTTGACTTCTGAGGTTCTTTGTGGGGGACATTCTAATGACTTCACTATTACATTCATGGAGAGAACTCTGAGGTCTTGGCATACATAGGTCCATCTCACACTTTGAGAATTTGGTGAGGTTCCCTGGAATGATCTAGGAACCCAGTATTGACATTTGCTATTCAATTTAGCATTCAATTCTTTTCATGAGGCTTAAGGGTCATGGTTTCAAAGTCTTTTCACCTATGAGTAAGAACGAGTCAATTTGGAGAAAACACAGCAAGCAAATTTTCCTGCTTGTGATCATACAGCTGTTTCTGGAACATAAAGGGGAAGAGCCAGGTGGAATCACTCAAAGTTTGCAGTGCATAGAAGGGTTTGTCATTCTGTTTGTGAGTGATGAGGAGATGAAGCTGAGTTTTATGGAAAACTGGGAAAAATTCTTACAAACCAAATAATTCATTTACAAACACATTTTCTGTTATTTCTTGTGCTAGTTTTAGTAAGTATATACTCCTGGATATATATTCATTTTATCTCAATTTTAATATATTGACACAAAGTTGATTATATACTCTCGTTTTTTGTTAATATCAGTAGGATCTTTAGTGGTGTCCTCTTTCTCATGACACGATTATCTGTGTGATCTCTCTCTCTCTCTCTTTCTCCCTCTCTCTCTCATCAGTCTTGCCAGGGATTTATTCTATTATTATTGTTTTTTTCTGATACAGAGTCTTGTTCTGTCACCCAGGCTGGTGTGCAGTGGTGCAATCTCGGCTCACTGCAACCTCTGATTCTGGGGTTCAAGCGATTCTCCTGCCTCAGTCTTCCAAAAAGCTGGGATTACAGGCGCCCACCACCATACCCAACTAATTTTTGTATTTTTAGTAGAGATGGGGTTTCACCACGTTGGCCAGGCTGGTCATGAACTCTGTTAATCTTTTTGAAGAACTGCAATTTGACTTTATAGTTCCATTTATTTTATTAAATTTTGTTTTTATATTTATTTTCATTTTTCTATTTTCTTTGGATTCACTATGCTGTTCTTTTCGTAATTTCTTGATATAGACCTTAGATTACTGACTTTCACTGTTCTTTTCTAATGTATGGATTTATGACTATGAATTTCCCTTTGATCAAGATTTCAGTGAAGCCCCGTAAGTTTGATAAGTAGTATTTTCATTATAATTCAGTTTAAAATGTTATTTAATTTTCATTGTTTCTTCTTTGAACAATGGACTGCTTAGAGATGTACTGCTTAATTTAAAAATAGATTTTCTAGTTTTTTTTTTTTTTTGTTATGACTTCTACTGTGGTTACAGAATAACATTTGTATTATTTCAATTCTTTGAAATTTGGTGAGATTTTCAACATAACCCAACGTATGTTCATTTTGGAAATGTTCTGTAAATATTTTTTAAAGATGTGATTTCTGTAGTTTAATACAATGAAGTTAGGCTTGCTCATAATTTTGTATATGTCTGCTCTCTACTTTCTCATTTTTTGGTCTGCTTGCTAACTAAGTTTTCATCATGAACTGCTGCCATTTCCATCAAATTCTACCTACATCTATTGAAATGCTCTGTTATTTTATTCTTTATTTTATTAAGGTGTTGAAGTATATACATTAATTATTTTGTTTTATTTGTTTATTTTTTTAAAAGCCTGTAGCCCAGTCTGGAGTGCAGTGGTGCAATCATAGTTCATTGCAGCTTCAAACTCCTGGGTTCAAGTCATCCTCCCTCCCTGGCCTCCCAAAGTGCTGGGATTACAGGTGTAATATATGTTGTCCTACATGTTGATTTCTCAAATGTTAAATGAAACTTTTCATTGTTATTCCTGATAAATTGTCTGTTTTTATGTATCTCTGGATTTGTTTACTAGTAATTTCTGCCTCTTGGTTTTGTGACTTGACAACTTTTATCATTTTGGAAAATCTCTAGATATCAAACTGTCTTTCAAATATTTTTTCCTGTCACATTCTCTCTCTCCTTTCCTTTTGGAGTTAAAATTAAGGAATGTTAGAACCTTTCAGTGTCTCCCATATGATTTTTATATTATTTTCTGTACTTTACATATTTTTTTTCAAATTTCAATACATACATTTTTTCCTGATCTGTTTTTCATTTCATCAATTTTCTCTTCAGTTTTTAATAATGTTATTAAAATCATTCATTGAGATATTAATATCTGTTACTGCTTGATAATATTCATTTAATTTTTAAAAATAAGTTTCTATTTTATTCCAAAATTATTCTTCTCATCTCTGTTTAAAATTTCTTGAACATATTACTCAGCATTATTTTTATGCTTGAGATCTTCATATTCAGGATATCCTGTGTATCTGTTTTTATTATATTTCCTCCTGCTTTTTGGTCATTTGTTTTGGTCATCTTATTTTTAGTATTCTGTTTATTTTTTGTGGAATACTAGACAATTGTGTTTGATAATTTCTAGAGACGTTTTGAAGCCTCAGTTGATGTTTATCTTTCTTCAGAGAGGATTTATCATTGTTTTCGGTAGGCAGCTAAACTAGTTACTAACAATCCCATATCATCTTAATCCAATTGGGGATTGAAGTGATTTGAATCTGGGTCCAGTCTCTTTGAGGTCTGGGCTACTTCCAGCTCAATTTTCTTTCTTAGGTGTGGTCTTAAAGGTACCAACCAAAAGACCAGGGTGTTTACCAAAGATCTTCCTTCGCATGCAACACATTCCAATTTTTGTACTTCTAGCAGTATGAATCTAGCAAAATCTCGAATCAGTTTCTCATACTCTTGATTTCCACATTCAAAGTGGGGAAAAGCCCTGGAGGAAAAGTGGAAACCAAATGCCAGGATCATTTTTAAAACTTTCCTTTTTAAAAAATTATTATTCTACAAATCCTCACTGCCTTAACAGCACTCCAATGCCTTTAAATAGATTTAAAATTATTTTCTGCATCTCTTCTTGTTGTTTTCAAGGCCAGGACTACTTAATCTACCTTTTTTCCCGGAGCTAAACCCATAACTAAAAATTTGATTCGATGTACCTTTTTTACCCATGGTCTTCTCTATTTTAGAAAATGTCTTCAATTTCTCAAGTCTAAAATATAGGAATCATCCTTGATTTGTCACTTTCTCACACATCTCACATCCAACTCATACGTATGTCCTGTGAGTTCTACTTCCAAAATGTTTTTTGAGAATTTCTGTCCTCATTGCTACCACCAACTCTGAGCCACCTTTCTTTCTCTTCTGTTTCACAGAAATAACCTTCACACTGATGTTGTTACCTCCATTCATTCTTCACAGCAAGAGCTATCTTCTAGTAAACAAACTCCTTCTCTTTAATGTAAATAACTTTACCGTGGGCTGAATTCAGATAAAATACACCTCTTGGCATGGCAGCCAAGGCCCTACTTATAGTCCAACCTCATCTGGAAAACATTTGCTCCTTTTAAGCTACGTGTCAGCTACAGTGGCCTTTTCTGTTTTCTTAAACACAATTTCTTTATACAAATTTTTTCTTTACAATTTCTTAAATATACAAAATTATTCCTCCCCTTTCTCCACCCATAAGCTATCACAGGGTCTGTATACAAGCTATACCACCTTTCATCCTTTACTGCGAGTTCAGTCCTTTAAATCTTTCAGGTATTCACTTAAATACCACAATAGTGATGTCTCCTGCAATGTGAGATATCGATATTCTGCCCTAGAATTGTAAAAGAAAGACAAATAAATGTTAAGAAGTAGTAGTTTTGGAATGCTTTTCAGGGACATGAATTGGGACAAAACTGCACAAGCACAGGGCTGATGCCAAGCTTTGGGAGGGGACAGACCAGCACTGAGCACGGTGGAAAACATGCTTGGGAGGTAGAATCTACTCATGTTTTGAAGAAACTTGGGAGGCAGGCGGAAGAGTTTAAAATTGCCGTAGAGTCAACGTAAAAAGGGTAGAGGAAGGATGAGATGAGGAAAGCACAGGTTAAAGAAAATTAAGCTGACAGTTAGTATGTAGGGTAGCCTAGAGGGCAGGAGGAATGCTGAGATCAGTGAGGTCAGCCTGGAGGCTGGTCTGTAATCCAGGTGTGAGGTGATGAAGCAATAGTCGGGGGTTGGCGGGGGTAGGGTGGGGGGAAGCAGTCAGGATGGAGAGGGGATGGATTTCAAAGGGCAGATGGGCAGAACTTGATGACTGACAGGGTATAAGAGATTAAGAGGACAAATACTTCGAAGATGGCTCCAAGATTTTGTGCCTGGGAGACTGGGAGGTGGAAAAATGAGAAGGAGAGAGAATGAATTTGTTGTATTTATATGTTGATTTTGAGGTAATAACAAATTATACAAGAGCAGAATGGCCCTGGAAGAAGTGGAAAATAAGGAAGTTTTATCTTCAAAGAAGAGGATAAACGTAGAAGTGTGGTGATAGACACCAGGGTCCCAGAAGCTAAGAGATGTCTTTTGGAGTATGCCACTTTCCCTCACAGAGTCAGCAGCCAGACGGAATGAAACCACAATGTCTGGCCTTAGAATGTGGACCCAGCAATCTCATGGTAATCATCTGTTTCTTGACTTCCTTTTTCTGTGAGAAGATAGCAAGGACTTTGCTGACCATGAGAGAGATAAGGGGAGGTCATTGTTTGGAATCCTCTTGCTATGATTTTCTAACATATTGGGCTTATAAAACCCTAAGTGTGTTTTTGCCCCAAGTACTTTTCTTATTTTTTAAACCCATATGTATTTTGAAGTCAATTTAATCCATATGTTTCTGATTAATTTATGCTTAGCTCATCAAAATGTTGTTTTAAGAAGAAAGCTTATAAAAAAAAAAAAAAAACAGAGTCATGCTTCACCAGCCACTGATGAAATCAACTCCAGAAGACTATGGCTCAGTCACAAAATCAGATGAGCTAAGGGCACAAGGGGACAACGGGTTCCAAAGTCTGGAAACTCACTGTTGTGACCTTAGGAAGACTATGTTCAATACTTGGTCGGGTGGGGAGGGGGAGCTTAGGTTTTTGGTTCTGGGATGTATTTATTTTTCATTTCTGGATGGATTTATTTGTTCCTTGTATTAACTATGATCCCTATACTTAGTTGTTCAGACAGCTTCCAGGTTGTTCATAAAACTAGTAATAAGTGGGAGGAAGCTGCGATATGGTATAAAATGAGGAGTCTATTTCTATATGTGATTGTGTTTTTGTCAGTTGCAAGGCATCTCTGTAGAATGGTTCATGGGAATTTTAAGAGACAATGTATATATTTTACCTACTTGGGCCATAAAGATGGAATTATGATGCATAGATCATAAAGATAGAATTATATTGTATGTCTCTGTCACTATATTGAGAATTGTAAACAAAATAGTTTTCAAAATAATTCATTATTTGAGATAACCTATATCTTAGAAAGATCCTAAAAGGTAACAAATATGGGGGCTTTATTCCAGAGTTGAAATTTAGATAACGTTTTTTCCTTAATGCCAGAACAGTTGCATAGACATCATAAACAATTTTCAATAAAATTAAATTTTGTCTACTTTATTTGAATGTTTCTTCAACATCACTCACTAATAGATGGAAATCAGCAACTCTACCTCTCAGATCTATAGATGTAATTTTGCTGCTTTCTCCCTCAATGTTGGTTTCAGCCTTATTTTTCTTTTCTTTTTATTCCTCACATACTCTTTGAGTGATCTTAGCCACTCCAAGGTTCGATGGCCATCCATGAACTAATGACATCCAAATTATATTCAGACTTTAGTGAACTCTCTTATGTTCTATACTTCTGTATGCAAATGCTTCTAGTTAAAAGTGCAGTGGATTAGAAAAGGTGAACATGCCCCAAACAAAAGTCAACTTCATTTCTCAAATTCCTCTTTCTCTTCCCCTGTCTTGTCCTGTAATCCCTGTTGTGATTCCTGGTATCATCATCCACCTTGTAACCCAAACATGGGTGTCAGCAAAGGTTCTTCTTTCTATTTCACTGCCAACATTGAATCAGGCACAAAACTTTCCACTCTACCTCTTAAATGATTTTTATATTTTTTCTCTTCTTCATTTCTACTGCCACCACCAAGAGTCAAGAGTCTCCAGCTAGCATGATTTTTTGTTCTAGTCTTGACCATCTCCATTAAAATCTCACTGCTGCTACTGCTACTATTCTAAGACACAAATATGGTCATTTTGTTCAGCTGCTTAAAACCTTGAGCATTCCCTATATTCTACATGATAACATCCAAACCAGTGTGTATTGTGTCTAACATACTTCATTATTTCCCCCCATTTATATCCTAAAGCTCATTTCCTTCCACTTTCACCATCTCACACTAAATTCTACCATCCTGGAGTTCAAGGTCAAGTTCTTCTAACTCACATCTTTTTAGAGCTCATGCTCTTGCATATAATATTCCTTTTGCCTGGAATGTTCATCTTGTACTCTCTTTGTATGTATCACTCCTATATTTCTTTTGGGCCTGGGTTTAAATAAAACTTCTTCCAAAAAGCCTTCTCTTATATCTTTCGTATTTATTATTATTATTATTACTATTGCCTTATTATTTTTATTTTTTGGAGAAAGCATCTTGTTCTGTCTCCCAGGCTGGAGTGCAGTGGTGCGATCTTGGCTCACTGCAACCTCTGCCTCCCAGGTTCAACCAGTTCTCCTGCCTCAGCCTCCTGAGTAGCTGGGACTACAGATGCATGCTGCCACGTCTGGCTAATTTTTTGTTTTTTAGTAGAGATGGCATTTCACCGTGTTGCCCAGGCTGGTCTCAAACTCCTGAGCTCAGGCAATCCTCCTGCCTCGGCCTTCCAAAGTGCTAGGATTACAGGCATGAGCCACTGTGCCTGGCCCTTCTCTTACTTCTTATCCACATACTCTGCAGAAGCCTCTGCTATTTTTCTGTCATAATATTGAGAATACTTGATTTTATTTAAATTGCATGTTTAGTTATACACCCATGCCAAAAGAATGTAAACTCTTTGAAGGCAAGTTTCGTGTTATTCTTACTTACCACCGAACCCGCAACTCTTAGCACAGTCAATACCTGGCACATAGTAAGTGTTCATTAATATTTATTGAACAAAGTAGTGAAAAGCTTTTTTCATATCTCCATACTTTCACATACATTATTCCCTCCATCTTGAATCCCTTTCTTTGTCCTATTTGATCAGTGAATCTCTACTTTTGCTTTGATAATTTATATCTCACAGAACTAATTTCTACAATATAACACTCTGAGAAATGCCAATCTAGCCCAACTGTCTCCTTTGACACAACGGGAAACCGAAAGCAAGAAAAATAGGTACTATTGAAGGTGAGACAGCTGGCTATAATGGAGAACCAGAATGCAAGTACATTCCCTAATATGTCATAATTTTTAAAATAATTATAATTTAAATAATCTAACCTATTTATACTTGGTTTTATTTGTAAAACAAAAGACTTGTCATTTTTGTGACAGCAAATTCATCTTCAATTACTTTTTACTAACAAGGACATATTTTGTTAGCCCACTTTTGATTCATCCATTAACAAAAGGAAACTCGATAATCGGGAATAAGTTATTCATATGCCATTGATAATGGGAGAATGAGAACATTAACCAAAGGATGAAGTGCGTTGCACGGTCTGAGTACATTTTTCCACAGTAATAAAATGATCAGTGCTGCACATCATCAGAATTTGGTCTTTCCTTGGGAATTTGGTGTTTATTTTAACCAACACTTAAAAAAAATGTTGCTCCTCCTAAAGATGTAAAATTTCACCATTTATTAAGTCCTCTTGGCCAAGTTGAGAATTGTAGCATCCACATTCTCACATGTAAAATATTTCCTAATCGCAGCAAACGTTTCACATCTGCTCTGGATAACTGGCCCAAAACCAAGACATGGAAGCATTCTTAGAGGATATTTGTTGATCCCCAGCCAGTCTCCTTGACACTGGAGAAGAACCACAGTGAGAGGGACTACTTCCTCCACTGTCTTCTCCCCAAGTATTTCTTCTTTGGTTACTTGATGACACCCCTCTACATAGAAAGCACACCCCTCTATGCTAATCTTCAGGAACCATGCCAGAGTTCAAGTTGTGTTTTCAGTTCTGTCTACCCTTTCCACACCCATTGGAAAGCCAAGAACAGATTTGTGTGACTTCCAATTACTTCTTGGCTATGCTAGTCTTACTTTCACCACATGGAAATTCTTCACCCATTGTAATCAAACTTAACTCCAGCACTTAATAAACACTCAAGTGGTGATTTACAAAGATTCTGCTAATACTCATTTTCTCGTTCTGTTCTTATTTATTGGAATTATTTTCTATTGTAGTCTCCACTTCATAGTCTCACTCTGTTGTGTTTTTGGCTAACCTATCAGAGTAAATGAGAAGAGACTCTTGTCTGTCTCTGGAGTGAAGGGAAATGGAGTTGTCCCAAAGATTATTCACGTTGGAAATGATTTTCATTGTGCTTTCATTATGATCCAACTTTTTCTATTTATTGGAAGCTAAAGTTCAGTTAGTGATAAATCTCTTAGCTTGTGGGTCATTTTCATTACTATCACCTGATTTCCAGGCATAGCTTTAAGTGACAAAGTGAGAACATTGACGATTAAGTCTCAGAGGGTGTGATGCACTAGCACAGAAGGGAAGACTTTAAAACAGCACCTATTTGGTGGCAAGTGGCAGAAAATCTAGCATAGACTGCCTGAAAACCTAACTCAGAATTAAGCCAAAAAGAGGAAGCTGGCTGGGCATGGTGGCTCACACCTGTAATCCCAGCACTTTAGGAGGCCGAGGTGGGTGGATCACCTGAGGTCAGGAGTTTGAGACCAGCCTGACCAACACAGTGAAACACTGTCTCTACTAAAAATATAAAAACTGGCTGGGCATGGTGGCGGGCACCTGTAATCTCAGCCACTTGGGAGGCTGAGGCAGGAGAATTGCTTGAGGCCAGGAGGCAGAGGTTGCAGTGAGCCGAGATCACAGCATTGTACTCCAGCCTGTGCGACAAGAGCAAAAAACTCCATCAGGAAGAAGAAGAAGAAGAAGAAGAAGAAGAAGAAGAAGAAGAAGGAGAAGGAGAAGGAGAAGGAGAAGGAGAAGGAGAAGGAGAAGGAGAAGGAGAAGGAGAAGGAGAAGGAGAAGAGGAGGAGGAGGAGGAGGAGGAGGAGGAGGAGGAAGAGGAAGAAGAAGCAGCAGCTATGACATAGAACTTAAAAGATCTGAGGTAGAAGAAGAAGCCGTGATGTAGAACTTGAAAGATCTGAGGTATTTTGGCTTCAGGCATGGTTGGATCTAGACTGACACAATGCCATTAGTACTAGGTCTCCCACTACCACCTCTGCTTTCTTTTCTGTTTTTTGTTTTTTTCTTTTTTGAGATGGAGTCTTGCTCTGTCACCTAGGCTGGAGTGTAGTGGTGTGATCTTAGTTCACTGCAACCTCTATCTCCTGGGCTCAAGCGATTCTCCTGCCTCAGTCTCCTGAGTGGCTGGGATTACAGGCATACACCACCATGATCAGCTAATTTTGTATTATTATTATTACTATTATTATTATTTTTAGTAGAGATGAGGTTTCGCCATGTTGGCCAGGCTGGTCTTGAACTCCTGACCTCAGGTGATCCACCTGCCTCGGCTTCCCAAACTGCTGGGATCGCAGGCATGAGTCACTGTACCCAGCCTCACCTCTGCTTTCTTTTGTGTTGGTATCATTCTCACACACACTCTCCCTCCACTGTGGCAAAATGGCTTCCAGCATACCTCCATGAATACATCTCATCTCTTCGGCAATCTTAGTAGAAGAAAGAGTGCTTCTTAGAGGTTTTTGCAGCAAGAGTAGTGAAACTAACTTTGATTAAACTGACTTAAGTCACATGTTTTCCCTGAACCAATAATAATAGTTACGTGTGGAAGATGCTAATTTGTCAGATACAGGTCATCTGCCATCTTCAAGACTCTTGGAATAAGAATAGGGTTGAGATAGGATTACAAGAATCCTGTTACCATAAGAAAGGAGAAAATACACTTGGCAGAATAAGGTAACTCATGTCCACTAAAGTCTTATAACTGACTCTACTGAGACACAGGTCTACATAAAAAAATACAAACAAATCCTGTGTGGGGGGGAAAAAAAAAAAACAGAAATAAAAATATCTTTGGGGAAAGACTCAAAGTCTCTTTATATGACTGTTGTCATTGAACACAAACCTGATAGCTTTGAGACCATGGCAGCCCCAGAAACCCTTGATAGGGTCTACTTACCAGAAGTTAATCATTGTTTGAAACTGAGATGACTGTTCACAGGTGGTTTATTGTGGAGTTGAGTCATGTCTGTGGACAGAGATATAGTTTGACATCACCTGTGAGGACCAAGCATAATAATGACCTATTATCTATTTTGAAATAAAACCACCTTTATTTCCTTTATTTATTTTTAGTTGAGCAAAAGTCATACCTGGGGATTTCCAAGGGGATATGGTGAGAGCCAAGTGACTATTATTGTGTTTCCTGAGACAATGTGGAAGCAAGACCCATTTGCCTGCCTTTGCCCATCAGGAAATTGCATCCTTCTTCCCCCTGATAAGGGAAGAAAAAGTTGGGGGTTGGTGAGCACAGCTTCTAGTAGTGAGATACCTTGGGAGAGACGGAGGCTAATCACAGATTGTGTTTTGCCTCCTTTTACCCTCTAGACTTTGTGTAAGTGGGTAATTTGGATAAAGTGATGAAAGTAAATCAGTGGTAGGTTCCATAAAGGCATTATCCAGCCTGAGTGTGGAAATATGTTTGGAAGTCATGCTGGTTGGATCTACAGTGGCTATGCAGCTCTGCATTGAAGTATGGAACTGATGGCCCGTCTGTGGGTCTTGAGAATTTCAGCTGCACTTGGAAAGGCAGCCTTTTCTCTGCTTCTTTGTTCTCTTCCAGACTCCTCGCTCCTGGAGCTTTGGGTGTTTGTTGTTGTTGTTGTTGTTGTTTTTCCCCGTCTCTGTTCCCAAAACAGACAGCTGGAAGATGTTTCACTTTTTGAAAAACAACTGTGTTGGACATGAATAAATTCATTTTTGGTCAAGATATTAAAGTCTACTATGGAAGAATGGTCCCTAAATACTCTCCAGGCTGTCAAGGGACCAGGAGAAGCATGAACCCACATGTGTTGATATGGAACCTGTCATTATCGTGGGAAACTCTCATTGCAGGAAGGGACCCTCCCTATAGGCAGCACTCTACCAACAGAAGCTGCATAAAAGATGATGGCACTGCTTCATTCACTGTGTCCTCAGATGGAATGAGGAACCCCTGGGCCTGTTTCCTTAACACACTCCCCCCTATTTCCTCCTCTTTCCTTTGGTGGGTCCAGGCTTGTCCCTAACTGCTTCCTTTGTTCTATTTCTTCACTCCCATCTTTCTTCGGGCCTTTGTGTCTGGAACAAGCTCCCTTTTGCAGTCTGCCAAGCCAGCAGGCTCTTTGCTGACCTGTCCTTGGTATGTTAGCTTTGAAGACATTCAACTCTATCTTTTCACTAAGGTCAGGAGTTTGGAAGGAGGAGGGAGGTTTGTAACAATCTTCAAATGAAGTAAAAATAAAAATAATTCCTTCTGAAGCTTTGGAGATCCTCACATCCTCACCTCCACACTATTTACTCTGTTCTGTCAGTGAGTAGTTTCTTCCCCTTCCAAAAAAGCAAGGTTATCATTTTCTACTTAACAAATAATGACAATACATAGAGCAGCAATAATAATTTCTATAACAGTTTCCAATTAATTTCACACCTTATTTCTCAAATGAAAATTTTAATTTAATTAAAATTATCACCTTTAATTCCCAAATGATAATTCTCATTTTATAGTCAGGACAACAGATTCAGAAGTTACATGTTTCACCAAAGACACGTAGCTGGAAAATGGTCTTTCCATGTGTAGCAAACGCTTCCTATCACTAGCAATAAGCGGGAGGGTGAGTAATGAGAGGGTGATGTCTTGAGTTAAAGAAAGAAAGCTGAGAAGTTTGTGTGAGTTAGAATCTAGGGACAAGATGCTTAAAAAGATTCTTATTTTTATCTTTTAACCACGTATCAGAATGTGAGTCCCCAAAGTCCTGACCCACCAGCTCACGGCTATAATCCCAGCAGTTTGGGGAGGCCGAGGCTGGCGGATCACCTGAGGTCAGGAGCTCAAGACCAGTGTGGCCAACATGGTGAAACCTTGTCTCTACTAAAAATACAAAAAATCACCGAGCGCTGTTGTGGGTGCCTGTAATCCCTGCTACTCGGGAGGCTGAGGTACAAGAATTGCTTGAACCCGGGGGCAGAGGTTGTAGTGAGCCAAGATCATGCCACTGCAGTCCAGCCTGAATGACAAGAGTGAAATTGTGTCCCAAACAAACAAACAGACTAAAACAAACCGTTTGTATTTAATATTCTCTACCTGGATTCTGAGTGGAAATGATGACTCAGACGCCCTACAAAGCAGCACTCTCCTGCTACGCCATTCATCCTGCTTTCAGAAGCTCCTAGTTTTATTTAAGGTTCTCCCATCTGTGTGCTAACTACCCAACTCATTCTAGCTTATTTAAAGTGAAAACACTGATTCCTAATTGAGTCCGCAGATAGCAAAAATTGCTTATATATATACTTTCCACGTGGGGGATCAGGCCTGTCTTTCGGTGTTTGCTCATTTTATCCTGCAATTCTATGGCTGATAACTAAGGAATTTATTTCTGTTTTCTTTCTATATTGGTCTTCATTGCAGGAAATGGTATTCAGTAACACTGTGAGGGCTTTCTTCACATGCAATTGGAACTTTGTTTTCTTTTCTTGTGCTGTGCACAAGTAATTTCTTCTTGACTTTATAAAAGTAAATGTTTTATTTCATTCCCCACCCTACTCCCAACTTTCCCTATCTAAAGATATAGGGAGAAATGTGAGTCAGGATATGTAGAAGGAATATTTTACATGTGTCATTTGAAATTCACAGGCTAGAGGAAAAGAATCACCAAAACTTTGCAAAATTCTCTGTGTTTTCTCCCAGGCATAAAGCATCATGGGTTTGTCCCATAATTGGAGACAAGATTGTCAAGTAGTATCGAGGGCTTGGTTCAATAGATGAACACATGGAAATGAATCTCATGCTGTTGGCAGTGTTTATGTATCTGCAGGAAACCCAAGGCACAGTCCCACTAGAACTGAAATAATTAAATCCTTTGCTTATGTTATTTCACAGCTTTTGCAAGATTTTGCCAAGAAGGAAAACTGAGACAACTATTGGTAGATGAAAATAGTGATTTGAGGGAACCTGGAGGTAGATGTGTTGTAAGGATAAAGAGACAATTTTTTAATGTGATTTGACTGGATGTAAAAGGCAGGGTGTCTACACCTCAGAGCGAAGTGGGCAACGATCAGGAATAGATTATTGTCTGCCTCTCCTGGTGCTGCACAAAATTTAAGAGCCATTTACAAAATGGAACAGATGAAAACATAAGCTAAACATCAAGTGGTAAGAAAAGATTTCATGGTACAGAAATTATTACTAATGATTTTAAATATGTAGTAGCAACGTCGTGGTTTAACTCATTTAATTCTGGTCTGGACAACAAGCAATGAGGGATGAGGAATAACCTAAGAAACACTATTCCTTTGGTGATAGGTTTCTAATGAGTGAAGATTTATCTGGTTCTGTGTTGTCTACACTCAAGCGTTTGGAAGACAAGGCAAAAAAGTTCCACTAATTCAGACACTTAGAAAATAGGCTAAATTTTGGGAAATCAATATTATGGGAACAGAGACACCCCTCGAACCTTTGAAGAGGTGGAACAAAACCAGGAATGGCTTGAGAATCGTGGAGTTGTCCCCTAAAAAACATTCTCTTTATCTACACATAAGCCAGTTGGGCATGGGAGGGAATGAACGTGGCATTCCTTTGTGTGTCAGAGAAGCATGTCGACTCAAAAAGAAAAGGAAAAAAAGAGAGAGAGAGAAAGGAAAAGAAAGAGAGGAGGCAAGAAAAATTAAAGCAACAGGATGTAATTATTTTATCTTTTAATGTCTGTATCATCACCTTCAGAACTCTGATTTTGATTTGATTGGTTCCTTTTCATCTAGGATTGCAACTCTCTACATAGTAGCAGGTGTGAGAAACAAAGAGTATTAGGAAAATACCCCTACAAGCTTCCTTGAAAATTATGCTACCTTGTTTAACTAACCACATAAATGAATGTACGTTGACTTTCTAAGGGAAAGACCCATGGGATTCATTTCAGAATTCTTTGACAATGTTCAGTTTTCCCAGAGAAAAATAGAAACTCTCATTGCAGAAACTTTATACCTGGGCTTCATTTCTCATATTCTCAGAGTAAAGTTTTCACCTCTACCATCAATGTGACATCCTGTAACTGGCAGCCTTGTCTTTGTCTTTTTATTAATATGAAAACCACACCACAGTTGACCTTCACAGACTTTGCTAAGCTGGTAACAATGCCAATGAGGACCCAGAGTGGGAAATTTACCTATGTTTTCTCCCCTCAACAGCTGCAAGTGAGATCTGAAGTAAGGGGCTGGATAAAATATTCTTAGAACATTTTGGTAATTATGATTTAATCCAAAGGTACAGTTAGACATCTTTGAAAGGAATTGTGAGCATGTTTCTTTGAATTGCTGAGGAATGCCAGGGTTCTGACAAACACACAGTTTTTAAGGAGATCCAAAATTTCTTCAGTATTTATCATCTTTCTGAGATATGGTTCCCACAATGCTCCTGAACCTGCTGGGAAGGCACATAGCTTCATATTTCCCTTTGCACAATGATTTCTTTGTCTGTTTCAATTCGACTTAGATGTTTTCCTATAATCCTAAAGATGCCCACTTGTTATAGATGATAATGTATCTGTTTCCTTTATGGGCAAATGGTGTCATTCAATGTGGAGAGAATTCATGCTTGACATTCCATGTAAGTCTTGTGAAGTGTCTGGGAACTTTCCAAGTCTATACATTCTAAGCAGTGGTGGGGAAAGAGGTAAAGAGTGTGGGCCATGAAGTCAGATTGACTGGTTCAAATCCTTCTACTGCTTCACTGTTATGCAACTACGGATAAGTCCTTTAATCTTTCTGTGCCTCAATTTCCTATCTACAAAATAAAGAAAATACTAGTATCTTCCCAGAAAAATTGTTGCGAGGCTTAATTGTGCAGCCCTTCATGTATATGAACCCCTTAAGCTGTGGAAGTCCAGAAATATGCATAGAGTTTCTAGGATACTTCTGGGAGAAAGTCGGGGAAACCTTTCTTAGACATTTCCCTGGAACATGTCTTTTATTGTTCCAATGCTTCTAGTCCCACACTGGCCTCCTAGTTAAAACAGGGTGGTACTGCTGATCATTCATGGACATCAGTCATCAATTGACCTACAGCTCACAAGTAGCTGGTAAAGGTTTCACTGTTGTCATACATGCCATCCTTATTGATGGACAGAAGGTTTTAGCAATTTCAAATGTCTGGATTCTGTTTCACCACTTACTTAAAATTAGATCCAGAGTGATGAAGCAAAGATTCACCAGATGCTGCAATTGCACCTAATTCTTTTCGTTTAAAAAGCATGGAATATTAGCGTTCCAATGACAGAACATTCATCTTTTTCTAGAATATACCAGGGGCACATCTCTTAAGTATAGTCTACCTGCACCAGTAATTGTAAACACCGAAAGCTTTTAAGCAAGCATATGTCAAAGTGGCCATTTGTCATCTTTGCAACAATGACCATGCTAACTTTAAATATCTTTTAAAACTTTGTTCGCTACTCTTTCTTTCCATTAGCCTATTAACTAGGGCACTTTAGCCCATGAATCATATCACTTATTTTTGGAACTGGAAGGGAGAAAGTCATGTTGTTTAAAATATGATTTATATTAAGGAATGTAAAAATAATTTCTGTCCAAAAATAACTGAAATAGCACTTGCCAATACTCTAGGTTCAGAAGGCCATCAAGAATTTTTGCAAATATTTATAACCCCATGTAATCTATTACCATCTATCAGGTACATTTTCTAACTTATATGTTCTAAAATCCTAAAATCCTGAAATGTTAGATGTAAACTTGGGAATCATTTAGTTCTACCACCCATTTGATGATGAAATTTCAAACCAGATACTTTTTTAGTTGACTGACATGCTTTCTGCTCTTTTTTAAAACTAAAGTTTCTTTACAAGCTCCTTTAAATTATCTTCTACCCATATTTGCTAAAAGCAGTAATGAAGTCAAGGGTCACTGTTCTGGGCAGATGCCTGTGGATATCAGATTCCTAGGAAGACCAAGTTTAGGAATTTAGCTTTGGAGGTCTAAATTCCTTTGAAGCAACCACGCTCATGTCCAGTTGCTTTAGAACCATGAGCTCAAACAAAAACCTTCTTATGAGGCATTACACTTTTGCTTGCAGTTATCCTTAGTACTCTTGTTGTAGCAGGTCATTTTTCTTGCTGCCTTTTCTGCTAGTTTTACTTTTTTTGAAATACATAAAGTTGTTTGAAATCCCACCTCTCCTCAGCCTTGTATTTGGAGTTTTCTCTATCACATACTGAATCTTTTCATATTCTATGGAAGCCTGATGGCTTGCTCTGGAATTCAGCAAATTGGGCACAGCAGGTCTTTCAAAGGCAAGTGAGTATTGTGAGTAACACTTTTTCAAGGTGAAGAGTGTCCCCTTATTCAGATAGCACTGCCCCTGAGAGGTGACTTACTGTTTCTGCTAAAACTGACCTTGAACTCAGGTGTCCTTTAGACGTGACTCTGAAGCTGAGTTTCTCCAGTTCCTAAGCCTGATTTTGGACAAACTGTTGGATCCTTTTGACTCTTCATTTTGCCCCTCTGTGCAATGGGAACCAGGATGCCTAGTTCAGTGGTGGCCATGAGAGTCCACTGAAGCAATGCAAAACATTCAATGCAGTGTCTGGTGTCTAGTGGGCCTTCTGCAGCCTTGATGCCTTTGGGGCAGGCTTACTTTAGAAGTTTTAAGAAATCTCAAAATGAGTTCTATGATGTTTGCCTTGCTTGGACACAAAATGAAAAACAGAAAATTTGCCTTCTCACCCTATGGGTGGAGTGTTGCTCTTCTATATTTTAATTCTTTTTAATAAGAAAAGGGCGTCTTGAATGTGGTGGGAAAGGGCAGCCCACATGGTGGGAAGTCATGTAACACAAGATACACTTTATTGCATGGCGTGTTTCTGTACCACAGATGTGCACACAGATGTGGTCATGAACAGAGATAACTAGTTTACAAGCCCTCCCTGGAAACTCCTCATCGTTCTTAGTAGAAAAGTGATTTTCAGCCAAGGCCTGCACTGAAGCTCATCCCATGATTAAAGCATTTCCAACTGTTCCACGCTGAAAAGAAAGAAAAGAGAAATGATCAGCAGTGCTTTTCCAGCCAAGGTGTGAGGCCAGAGGTCACCTAAAAGGCTAAAGTCTGTTAAAACAAGTATCTGCTGTGGCCTTTTCTTTCTGCCTTTCCCTCCTTCCCTCCCTCCTTGTTTTCCTACCTTCATCCCTACTTTCTTCTTTATTTCATTTCTTTCTTTATCATACATTTTTTCTCCTGCTCTCTTCTTCTTTCTCCTCTCTCCTTCCCCTTTATTCTTCATAGAAAAATATCACTTTATGTCAAGGAAACACTGAGCAACATCTACTCATCATTGAGCCTGTCAATGTGGAGAGGACACATTTGTTTACTTTCTAAATTGTGTAACTTTTTTTTTTTTTTTTTGAGACGGAGTCTTGCTCTGTCGCCCAGGCTAGAGTGCAGTGGCCGGATCTCAGCTCACTGCAAGCTCCGCCTCCCGGGTTTACGCCATTCTCCTGCCTCAGCCTCCCGAGTAGCTGGGACTACAGGCGCCCCCCACCTCGCCCGGCTAGTTTTTTTTTCTGTATTTTTTAGTAGAGACGGGGTTTCACCGTGTTAGCCAGGGTGGTCTTGATCTCCTGACCTCGTGATCCGCCTGTCTCGGCCTCCCAAAGTGCTGGGATTACAGGCTTGAGCCACCGCGCCCGGCCAGTGTGTAACTTTAATATTTTTTTTTATTGGTGAGATGTGATGGAAGTTTTATGCAAATGTCTAAGGCTGCAGTTTGGTTTAATAAATAGAATCTTTTTAGGATTCAGGAAAATCTTGGGTTCAACCCTGGTTCATAATTCTCAACTATACAGTATTCTCAAGTACAGTAGCTCTGTGGGCTAAATAAAATAAATGTATGAACACAAGGTATCTCTATAATACACATAGAACTACAGCTTAAGTCTCATTCTCTATACTAGAAGCAGGGCCTAAAAAACAGATTCAGGTGCATGCCATTTTGGGCGGTAAACATCTCCGAAGGAAGGGGAGTGAAGGAAGCAGATGGAGCAGATGGAGGAGCTGAGCTTAGGATGTGGTCTCTTCTGGAGTCTGGAGTTACCCTAATCCCACAGAGAGCTCTGGAGTGTGAATTACACACATGGAATTGTTCCTGCCTTGACGTGGTTGCCTGGTCTTTTGTATTCTTCATGTCAGTCAACCCTTGCAGGTAGGCTGCCCCTGGGCTGGGGGTGGTGAGGTAACCTCCTGGGCAAATGGCCAAGAGGAATTCTTTGGAGAAGGGGGCAGTTATGAGCCATAGCAGCCTCCACTTGCAGCACCTGGGGCAGAGGTACCAGTCTGGTAAAAGGCGTTGGCTGGGATACCAGAAGCATCCACTATGGGGCTCAATAAATGGTAGCTAAACTTAGTATAATTCTTGGCTGCCGTATGTCTAGTTCAAGTCCTTTGCTGTGGAGGATCAATGTACACCTATCGTAGTAGTTTATGGCCTTCTCAAAAATAAGAAAAGCAGGTTAGCTTTTAACAAAATAACTCTACTATTCTCTATAGCTAGGCTTCTCCATCCACTCACACTGAATTTGGTCAGTACCCTTCAATGATTCACTGATGGGAATAAAAGCTTTTCGTTGCAACATACTGAAGGTTTTCATAACTGGAGAACAGGTACAAGTCTCGTAAGTACAACATGACTTGGAAAGAGAATGCAATCACATACAAACCTGGGCTCTTAAAAAATCCAACAACATTATCTGCAAGTAAAGACAGTATAAAATAAAATGCTGATGAGAACCAAGCAAGAATGACATTGTAGAAGAACAATTAGCTAGACTTGAATGTATTTTAGTTTCTCCAAACATTGGGTCTTTACAGTGGTTTGCAATTTGAATATTTTGTTTAACATTTATTGGGTCTCCTAATTGATATTTTCCATCATTTCAACTCAGTGATCATGCCTGGGTGGAAGGTAGGGGATTTACAGAAGACAGTGTCCAGATTTGTTTTGAGTCTGTAAGTCTGGCCATGTCAAAGTGTAATAAGACAAGCAGGAGAACAATGACAACAGTAGTGAAAACCTTAATTGAAATTATACCCATGACTCTTTAATCTAGCTCTGCCAGTTTTGCAGACCAGGAGCTAATTCTTCCCATCAACACTCTTCCCTTGGGTTGCTCTTGACAGCTCTTCTGTCTATATACTGTTACCTTTGCACACATAAAATCCCGTTTTTTTTTAACTTGAAACATATGAAAGCTTTGGAAGGGTTTTCATGGGTATCCTCATTCTCATTCCCTTCAAATGCTAGTCTCTTCTGTTCTTCAAACTGGTGGATCAATCTTTTTCCACTTTCTGATCAAATTATAAGATTATATTTACTTTCCTGTTAATGAAGGAGGTACCTGTGATAGAGCTTTGCTATTTATCACTCTGCCCTTCAAAATCTATTAAATGAGGAAAATATAAATTAACTCTTATTTGCAAAAATTATACCACATAAACATAGTTCATTTTTTATATTTTATAACCTATACACCTCTGTGGGAGACATGGGATATTAATTAGCTTTGTAGAATATAAAAATGATACTATGGTAATTAACACTTAATGTTAGCCTATGTGTGTCACCCCAATAACTTCAGATATACTTCCTTCCTATGTAAAACAATACATTTCCCTTTGTCTTCTGGAAGTTAGAATGATGGTTGACCCTTATAATTATTAAAATGCTGCCCAAAACAATAGCCTGATTTGGCTTGCTGCGTAAAATAATTTATATAACAAATTAATTACATTTTCCTGTGATTCAGAATTCTATCTTGGCAAGATACTCTTCTGGACATTGGGCAATAGCAGTGCTATCATTTGTTTGTTTGTTTGTTCCTGAACAACCAGAGGCCCTCTTTCACTATCCCTGGCTTTTTCTCCTTACATAAGTGAAATGAGTTCATGACAAAGTAATGTTCAAGAGAGCAAAATGATGACAAAGCCAAGAGCATGAAATGACTAAGGCTTTGTTGCTTGTGGCTTGAGGGGGTGGGAGGCACCACCCTCTGAGGTGTCTGAGTGGGTCACCCAACAGACTTGCCAAGGGCTGGGAAGGAGAAAAAAAATAAATTGGACAACTCTCCTCTTGGGACAAGTCTCAGAGTTACATCGTTAGTAGTGATAAAAATGTGTGTGGGGATTAGGGCGTGTAAGTGAAAGGAAAAGAAAGGAAAGGAATGGATTGAAGTGGAACAGAGGTAGAGAAGAGGATTTTGAAGTGTGATGACTCTCTGGCTTCCACTCTAAACCACACTTCTCATCTTTACAAAAATCCAGGATGCATTTTTTCTGTGAACTAGCCCTTTAAGATGCCTACACACAAGCGGAAAACAGAAATGTTTGAATTTTACCATTATTCTTTTTTGGCATAAAATATATTTATGTAAACAAAAATAAGTCACAAGTTATCTCAGTGGTTGATTTTGCCTTAGAAACTTCAGCTTTTTTCTTTTCTTTTTTACCTTGAGTGTTATGCTGAGATATTGGGGGAAACTACTTGTTTCTAAGTCAGGTCATAGCTAAATCTAGTTTCAGTTCTTTTCTCCAGCACATACACTATGTAATGCTAAAAGTATAGCCATTTTACAGATAAGAAAACTGACCCCTGTATAGTGAAACTTATGCGACTGGCTAAATATAGTGAAACAGAACTTTGACTCTGGGCAATGCTAATTAGGAAACTGCACTCATAGGCATTGCCCTGAGTATTGCTATAAAGGGCCCTAGCTTTCACCAGACCTTCTAATCTTTCCTTTACCCTGCAGTCAACATGTTCTACCTGCATTGTGAATCTATTCATTTATCTTTCTGCTTAAAATCCGTGGGTACTGTTAAAAGGTGAACTGTGTCCCCCAACATTTATTTGTTGAAGTCCTAACTCCCAGCTCTTCAGAATATGATCTTATTTAAAAATCAGGTTATTACAGATATAATTAGTTGAGATTGTTAGAGTGGGCCCTAATTCAATATGGCCAGAGTCCTTACTTAAAAAAAAAAAAAAAGAAATTTGGACACAAACATACATATATGAAGAACACCATGTGAACACAAGCATGGTCATCTACAAGCCAAGGAGAGAGCCAGGAACGGATTCTTCCCCCACAGTGCTTAGAAGGAGCCAGCCCTGCAGGCACCTTGATTTCACACTTCTAGCCTCCACAACTGTGAAACAATTAATTTCTGTTGTTCAAGCTGCCCATTTTGTTGGACTTTGTAATAGCAAACCAATACAGATACCTTTCCATTATTCTTAGCATGATGTGCAACATCCTACACCTGGAAAGCAAGGAGTAGAACATCAAACTAAAAAGCAAATGTGACTCAAGCTAAGCATAGTAAGATTTCCGGAATCGTGAATGGGCTTAGTAAAAATTTATTGTGTAATTGTCATAATCTTACATGCCAGGAATCGTATTTACACAATGCAGGAATCTTACATGCCAGGAACTGCTGCATATTTAGATGTGAAGTAAACTGACACAGTGCCTGTTCTCAGGGAGCTTACACTGAGGCAGGCAACTAATTACACATATAATTAATTACAGTAAGAATGAAGAGTAGTAGCGGAATGTCCTAAAAAATAGGATGCTAGAGGAGCCAGCCCTCTTCTTGAAAAAATCAGGAAAAACCAGAAAGATTTCTTTGAGACAGTCATGTTTTAACTTATATCTGAAGAATGAGTAAAAATTAGTTAATAAAAAGAGATGCTGGGAGAAGTAGCTCTGAGGTCAAGGGGACAGAAAATATGAAGATTCCAAAGCCAGAAGCATTATGCCACTTTCCAGAACCAAAAAGAGGAAAGTAAGTGGAGCAGAAAAGGCGAGGTAGAAAGTTGTGCAAGATGGAATGGAAGCAAATAGAGTCAAGTCCTGTGGGCAGTGACATAATCAGAGTTGCAGACCAGAGTTACAATGTGCCTCTGGCTGCACTGTGAAGAATAGAGCTGAGGAAACCACTTAGGAGGCTATGGTAAGAAGTAACGGTGGGCCAGGAGTGGATGGATTTAAGAAGTAGTCCATTGATGGGATCTAGTTGATGAGGTCCAACTATTAAATAAATGTCATACAGTCTGGAGAAAGGGAGGCATGTGTTCAAGTTGACTGCTCATTTTCTAGCTTGGCCAACTGAGTGGAAGGTAGAAGGTTCACTGAGATAGGAAAGATTAGATGAGGTCATTTTTTTTTTCTTCTTGGGGGAAGGAGGGAGAGAAGAAAAAGTTGAGTGCCTAATCATGCCTTTGAAGCAATTGTGAGATGTCTGATGTCCTGTAGGACCTCAGCCTCATTGGTCAGGATGTCTGAGCCACTGGAGATGTAAATGTGTCTGTCATTGGGATACAGATGGTAACTGAAGCCATAGGAGCAATTGAGATCACCTGTCAAAAGAGGGTAGAATGAGTAAAGAGAAGACTGTGCACAGTTGAGGAATTCTAGCCTTTCAGGTTTGACTGGAGGAAGATGGCCCAGCAAGAATGATGAGTAACAGGGGGAAAAGGAGAACACCCAGAAGGATGTGTTGTCATGGAAACCAAGGGAAAAAAGGAGCTTCAAGAAGAAAATTGTGGCTGATAATCTTTAAACCATGGAAGCAGTCTAAGTTTAAAAAATATTCTGGCTGTTGTAGCCATTTGGCTCTTAGCAAGACCTCTTGCAGGGGCTTGAGTGGAGGAACAGATGGAAGGTGCAGAGGATGATATTGGTGTTCTGTCCACATCCCTCTGAAAGTCACTTGCATATTCCAAGGACTGCTTATTGTGAACACCTGTAACTCCTCGCTCGGGGCTTTTATTTATTTTCATTATTTTATGGCTGAAGAGTACCCTTAGCCTAAGCATAGAGCAAGTCAAAATGACAAAGAGTTTATGTCCTCAGACAGCTCTCAAACAATGACAAACAGAGATTTGAAAACTATTCCAATCCACTGATCCTCAGTTGGAATAATGCTGAAGAATGTTTCACACTGTCTCTCAGAGTTCCCCAGAGGGATCGACTGGTTTGATACTAATCTTCAAGAACTTGCTGTCCTGTCTTTCTCTGACATACTCCTCTACTCCCCTACCAGTGTTTCTGGGAATCACCTACCAAACAAATTACTCACTCTTGAATCCTTGCCTCAGTGGCTGCTTCTTGGAAACCAAAATCATATAGAAGAGAAGAGTTAGACCAGTAACTATAAACTTAGTGAGAACAGCTGAAAAGGGGTATCAGGAAGAGAAACAGGGTCAAAAATGGCTTATGATAATCAAGGAAGTGTGCTAGGCTTATTTGACAGAGGGTGGAAGGAATATAAGAGGGATGGGGAGAGATCTTATAGGAATTCATATGCACAAGTATGGTTTTTTAATTTCTGATGCTGTTGGTTAAAATATAAAAGGAGAAAAAAGAAAAGAAAGAATAATACAATTTGCTTATAAAACTGAGGAAACCTCTTTCTAGATAAGATAGAGACACAAAAGTTTCCTCTTCAAAAGCTTAAAAGAAGTCCTGATGTTCTTGGACCTTTGTGTGTTTAGGAATTTCCAGCATCTCTAGAATCCGTTTAACCACTCCATGACACATTTTTTCTCTCCAGATGTAAAAACTGAAGAGTCAGTTGTCAGTTGAATACTCTAGTATTATTTTCTCAGCAATTATTTTAAGGAATGCATTTGAATAAAATGCAGTTTTGGCATCATTTTAAAAAATGGATGATGATTTATGCTTTTCTTGCAGGGACAAGATGGCTGTGGGCATGAGTCATGACTGTACGCTGGGAAGATTCCGATGGGAACCTTGCTTTTGCTGGTTGAGCCATAACTTACACAGACTTGAGGCTGTGCGTGGCTTTTATTAACATGTGCATTTTGCTTGTTAAGGCTGGAGCTTCATCTTTTTCTTCCCAACTAAAGCCCGGTTTGTATTTCACATACACCTGATTCAAAATCTGTGCTTGGAACCCAGAGTGGCTTGGGAATAGTAATTCGGAAAGATATTTGATTATTTGTCAGTTAAAGTGGAATGATGTGTTCTCAGCTGCAGCTGGGAAATGGGCTATTTCTCTGCAGAGGAGTAAATTCAAATGATAGACAAAATTCTAACTCTTCCAACATCCCTGTCTTCGTGGAGCAGGTTTGGCACAAATCAAAATTGTTTATAGGCCAAGAAAGGTACAAATCATAGCACAGATCTGTGCTTTTCTCAACTGCACAAAGAGCTGTTTTATATACAGCTTTCACATATAATTTTTCTGGTGAAAAATCCCTGTCCTGGAGCAGATGTTCCGTGGAAACAACACTGAAGTTTTTAAGGGGCCAAGGTGAATGAAATGTAAGACTGGTTCTTGAAGTTTTCCAGGTTAAAACCATCTCTCTCATTGTCCTTGGAACTGGTTTTCAAAATGTGTTTTACAGCATTGCTTCTCAGATTTTAACATGTGTACAAATCACCTGGGGATTTTGTTAAATTGCAGACTTTGTTTTAGTAGTTGTCGTGTGGGGCTTGAGATGCATTTTTGATAAGCTCCCAGAGGATACTGATGCTGATCTATTTTATCCCTGAATCCTGCTTCGAGTGGCGAGTAACAGAGGGATATAGAAAGTTGGTCATGCAAGATTCTGTCCAATACAAAGATTCTCTAGTCTCATAAGTTCAAAAAAAATTCACATTTTTATCTTTCTCTCTAGAATTCTGCAAATTAACATATTAAAGACTCTGAGAAGATTTACACTGATAAAGTGTGCCGTCAGAATTAATAGACCAAGAACTATTTTAATATGCTGTCTCCTAACAACCTATGGAATTTGATTTTGTGAAAGGAAAGGATAATCTGATGTGCTCTATTCATGGGAATATGTGTTCGGTCACTTAAAGAGATTGAAGGGGAATTTTAGAAAATGTTTGACTCTCTTTGTGGTGACCCTTGTAACCTTTCTCAGGTGAGTGTTACTGCTTCTCTAAATAAGCAAGATTCTCTAAATAAGCAAGATTCTAAGTCCAGCTCTCAATATCCCCAGTAGAATAATAAACTTTCCACCTAGAGTTTTGGTATTGAGAATGTATGGTGTGCCTTCTAATCAACTCTAAAAATTGTTCAGGGTTTAGCTGCCACCATGCCCTGTCAAAAGGCCAGTTTAGGAAAGTGTCAGACAGGAAAACTAGACCAAGGGAATTTAAATGCCTCCAAGCATCTTAAATTGTTTGCGAACCTCTGTGTGCCTATGAATCGATTCTCTAATAATTTCCCATGAAGATTCCTGGCTTCTGCCCCAGAAATGATTATTCTTTGAGTCTTGGGTATATCCTGAGAATCTTCATTTTAATAAGCGTTTCCAGGATTTTCCGATGCAGGTGTTGTAAGGACCACATTTTGAGATTAAGTTCTATTTCCTCAGTTATAGAACAAGCAATTGGGCTTCTTTGTTTTGGCTTTCTGAACAGGCACCTTTGTGAGTCATGCTTTAATGTTCTACCCTGGATTTTTAAGGAGACTATATATGAATGAAGGAGAAAGCGTTAGCATTTTCTCTGGAAATGTTATTAAAGATATTGTCATTATGCCAGGCTTCAGAAACTTCTGTAAAGGGATCCTGTTGGCAGTGAAATATAACCTTGATCCTGTGGTTTGGAGTATGAGATCACTACGACAGATCATCACTTGACATGTCTTATGGTAAAAGTAAATGCACATTTTGCTCCTTTTTTCTTAAGAAATTCATTGGCGTTACTATAAACACGTAAGCTTATGTAAATTTTACCCAAAATTGTTAAGTTGAACCTCTAAGTCATCTGTGGCTTTAGGCACACCCTGGCATATCCCCATACTCTGGCGATATTTTCTCCACAGCTTGAGAAATATAGGACTGTATCCTGATTAGGGACCCAGAAATAAGAAATAAAGGCTTTCTGATATTAATATTTTTATATTGAGGTACTTTATAATGAGAATTACATCATTTTCTTTTTAAAAATGTCAACTTGATTGGTTAGAAATTCAGAGCAAAATTAAATGCTTAATTACGGTAATGTTTATTGGTCTAGTTGTTTAATATATTTGCAAAACATTTCCAACTTTTCTATATATATTTAATTTCAACTTTTCTGGTTAGTTATCTTACTCTATATGTGATTTTTAAAAATTATACTTTAAGTTCTGGGATACATGTGCACAATGTGCAGGTTTGTTATGAAGGTATACAAGTACCATGGTGGTTTGCTGCACTCATCAACCCGTCATCTACATTAGGTATTTCTGCTAATGCTATCCCTCCCCTTGCCCTGCAACATACAACAGGCCTTGGTGTGTGATGTTCCCCTCCCTGTGCCCATATGTTCTCATTGTTCAACATGTTCTCATTGTTCACATGTGAGAACATGTGGTGTTTGGTTTTCTGTTCCTGTGTTAGTTTGCTGAGAATGGTGGTTTCCAGCTTTAGCCATGTCCCTGCAAAGGACATGAACTCATCCTTTTTATGGCTGCATAGCATTCCATGGTGTATGTGTGCAACAGTTTCTTTATCCAGTCCAACATTGATAAGCATTTGGGTTGGTTCCAAGTCTTTGCTATTGTGAATAGTGCTGCAATAAACCTATGTGTGCATGTGTCTTTATATTAGAATGATTTATAATCCTATGGATATAAACCCATTAATGGGATTTCTGAGTCAAATGGTATTTCTAGTTCTAGATCCTTGAGGAATCACCACACTGTCTTCCACAATAGTTGAACTAATTTTCACTCCCACCAACAGTGTAGAAGTGTTCCTATTTCTTCACATCCTCTCCAGCATCTGTTGTTTCCTGAATTTTTAATGATCGCCATTCCAACTGGCATGACATGGTATATCATTGCGGTTTTGATTTGAATCTGTCTAATGGCCAGTGATGATGAACTTTTTTTCATATGTTTGTTGGCTGCATAAATGTCTTCTTTTGAAAAGTGTCTGTTCATATCCTTTGCCCACTTTTTGAAGTGTTGTTTGTTTTTTCCTTGTAAATTTGTTTAAGTTCCTTGTAGATTCTGGATATTAGACTTTTGTCAGGTGGATAGATGGCAAAATTTTTCTCCCATTCTGTAGGTTGCCTGTTCACTCTGATGACAGTTTCTTTTGCTGTGCAGAAGCTCTTTCGTTTAATTAGATCCCTTTTGTCAATTTTGGCTTTTGTTGCCATTGCGTTTGGTGTTTTAGTCATGAAGTCTTCATCCATGCCTATGTCCTGAATGGTATTGCCTAGGTTTTCTTCTAGAGTTGTTATGGTTTTAGGTCTTACGTTTAAGTCTTTAATCTGCCTTGAGTTAATTTTTGTATAAGGTGTAAGGAAGGGGTCCAGTTTCTGTTTCCTGCATATGGCAAGCCGGTTTTCCCAACATCACTTATTAAATAGGAAAACCTTTCCCCATTGCTTATTTTTGTCAGGTTTGTCAAAGATCTGAGGGTTGTAGATCTGTGGCTTTATTTCTGAGGCCTCTATTCTGTTCCATTGGTCTATATATTTGTTTTGGTAACAGTATCATGCTGTTTTGGTTACTGTAGCCTTATAGTATAGTTTCAAGTCAGGTAGCATGATGCCTCTAGCTTTGTTCTTTTTGCTTAGGACTGTCTTGACTATATAAGCATTTTTTTGATTCCATATGAAACTTAAAGTAATTTTTTCTAATTCTTGAAGAAGGTCAATGGTAGCTTGATGGGAATAGCATTGAATCTACAAATTACCTTGGGCAGTGTGGCCATTTTCACGATATTGATTCTTTCTATTCATGAGCGTGGAATGTTTTCCCGTTTATTTGTGTCCTGTCTTGTTTCCTTGAGCAGCGGTTTGTAGTTCTCCTTGAAGAGGTCCTTCACATCCCCTGTAAATCGTATTCCTAAGTATTTTATCCTCTTTGTAGCAATTGTGAATGGGAGTTTGCCCTTGATTTGTCTGTTTGTCTATTATTGGTATATAGGAATGCTTGTGATTTTTCAACCCTGATTTTGTATCCGGAGACTTTGCTGAAGTTGCTTATCAGCTTAAGGAGTTTTTGGGCTGAGACAATGGGGTTTTCTAAATATACAATCGTATCATCTGCAAACAGAGACAATTTGACCTTCTCTCTTCCTATTTGAATACCCCTTATTTCTTTCTCTTGTCTGATTTCCCTGGCCAGAACTTCCAATACTATGTTGAATAGGAGTGGTAAGAGAGGACATCCTTGTCTTATGCCGGTTTTCAAAGGGAATGCTTCCAGCTTTTGCCCATTCAGTATGATATTGGCTGTGGGTTTGCCATAGATAAGCCTTAATATTTTGAAATATGTTCCATCAATACCTAGTTTATTGAGAATTTTTAGCATGAAGGTGTGCTGAACTCTATTGAAGACCTTCTCTGCTTCTATTGAGATAATCATGTGGTTTTTGTCATTGGTGCTGTTTATGTGATGGATTACATTTATTGATTTGAGTATGTTGAACCAGACTTTCATCCCAGGGATGAAAATGACTTGCTCGTGGTGGATAAGCTTTATAATGTGCTGCTGGGTTCGGTCTGCCAGTATTTTATTGGGGATTTTCACATCGAGGCTCCTCAGAGATATTGGCCTGAAATTTTCCTTTTATGTTGTGCTCTGCCAGGCTTTGGTATCAGGATGATGCTGGTCTCATAAAATGAGTTAGGGAGGAGTCCTTCTTTTTCTATTTTTTGGAATGATTTCAGAAGGAATGACACCAGCTTCTCTGGTAGAATTTGGCTGTGATTCTGTCTAGTCCTGGGTTTTTTCTGGTTGGTAGGCTATTAATTACTGCCTCAATTTCATATCTTGTTATTGGTCTCTTCTGGGATTTGTCTTCTTCCTCCTAGTTTATCTTAAGATGTGTATGTGTCCAGGAATTTATCCATTTCTTTTAGATTTTCTAGTTTGTTTGCATAGAGGTGTTTATAGTATTCTCTGATGATAGATTGTATTTCTGTGGGATCTGTGGTGATTTCCACTTTATCATTTTTATTGTGTTTATTTGATTCTTCTCTCTTTTCTTCCTTATTAATCTGGCTAACAATCTATTTTGTTCATCTTTTAAAAAACGGCTCCTGGATATACTGATTTTTTGAAGGATTTTTCATGTCTCTATCTACTCTCTGATGTTAGTTATTTCTTGTCTTCTGTTAGCTTTTGAATTTGTTCACTCTTGCTTCTCTAGTTCTTTTAATTGTGATGCTAGGGTGTTGATTTTAGCTCTTCTCCACTTTCTCCTGTGGGCATTTAGTGCTATAAATTTTGCTCTAAACAGTGTTTTAGCTGTGTCCCAGAGATTCTGGTATGTATGTGCTGTTTTTGTTCTGATTGGTTTTAAAGAACTTATTTATTTCTGCCTTCTTTTCCCTATTTATCTAGTGGTCATTCAGGAGCAGGTTGTTCAGTTTCCATGTAGGTGTGTGGTTTTGAGTGAGTTTTTAAATCCTGAGTTCTAATTTGATTGCACTGTGGTCTGAGAGACTCTTTGTTATGATTTCCATTCTTTTGCATTTGCTGAGGAGTGTTTTACTTCCAGTTACGTGGTCAATTTTAGAATAAGCGCTATATGGTGTTGAGAAGAATGTGTATTCTGTTGATTTGGGGTAGAGAGTTCTGTAGATGTCTATTAGGTCTGCTTGGCCTAGAGCTGAGTTCAAGTCCTAAATATCCTTGTTAATTTTCTGTCTTGTTGATCTGTCTAATATTGACAGTGGGGTGTTAAAGTCTCCCACTGTTATTGCATGGGAGTCTAAGTCTCTTTGTAAGTCTATAAGAACTTGCTGTATGAATTTAGGTGTTCCTGTATTGGATGCATATATGTTGAGGATAGTTAGCTCTTCCTGTTGCATTGATCCATTTACAGTTACGTAATGCCCTTCTTTGTGTTTTTTGATCTTTGTTGGTTTAAAGTCTGTTTTGTCAGAGATTATGATTGCAATCTCTGCTTTTTTTTTTTTTTTTCTTTCCATTTGCTTGGTAAATTTTCCTCCATCTCTTTATTTTGAGCCTATATGTGTCTTTGCATGTGAGATGGGCCTCCTGAATACAGCACATTGATAGGTCTTGACTCTTTATTCAATTTGTCAGTCTGTGACTTTTAATTGGGGCATTTAGCCCATTTACATTTAAGGTTAATATTGTTATGTGTGAATTTGATCCCATCATTATGATGTTGCTGCTTATTTTGCCCATTAGTTGGTGCAGTTTCTTCATAGTGTCGATGGTCTTTACTTTTTGGTTTGTTTTTGCATTGGCTGGTATGGATTTTTCCTTTCCATATTTAGTGCTTCCTTCAAGAGCTCCTGTAAGGCAGGCCTGGTGTTAGGAAAATCCCTCAGCATTTGCTTGTCTGTAAAGGATTTTATTTCTCCTTCACTTATGAAGCTTAGTTTGGCTGGATATGAAATTCTGGGTTGAAAATTCGTTTCTTTAAGAGTGTTGAATATTGACCTCCACTCTCTTCTGGCTTGTAGGGTTTCTGCAGAGATCTGCTGATGAGCTTCCCTTTGTGGGTAACCCTATTTTTATCTCTGACTGCCCTTAAATTTTTTCCTTCATTTCAACCTTGGTGAATCTATCAATTATGTGTCTTGGGGTTGCTCTTCTCATGGAGTATCTTTGTGGTGTTCTCTGTATTTCCTGAATTTCAATGTTGGCCTGTCTTGCTAGATTGGGGAAGTTCTCCTGTGTAATATCCTGAAGTGTGTTTTCCAGCTTGGTTCCATTCTCCCCGTCACTTTCAGGTACACCAATCAAATGTAGGTTTGGTTTTTTCACATATTCCCATATTTCTTGGAGGCTTTGTTCCTTCTTTTTCATTTTTTTTTCTCTAATCTTGCCTTCATGCTTTATTTCATTAAGTTGATCTTCAATCTCTGATATCCTTTCTTCCACTTGATCAATTTGGCTAATGATACTTGTGTATGCTTCACGAAGTTCTCATGCTGTGTTTTTCAGTTCCATCAGATCATTTATGTTCTTCTCTAAATTGGTTATTCTAGTTAGCAATTCCTCTAACCTTTTATCAAGGTTCTTAGCTACCTTGCATTTGGTTAGAATATGCTCCTTTAGCTCGGAGGAGTTTGTTATTACTCACCTTCTGAAGCCTACTTCTGTCAGTTTGTCAAACTCACTCTCCATCCAGTTTTGTTCCCTTGCTGGCAAAGAGTTGTGATCCTTTGGAGGAGAAGACACATTCTGGTTTTTGGAATTTGTAGTCATTTTGCACTGCTTTTTCCTCATCTTCGTGGATTTATCTACCTTTAGTCTTTGCTGTTGGTGACCTTTGGATGCAGTTTTTGCATGGCCATCCTTTTTGTTAATTTTGATGCTATTGCTTTCTATTTGTCAGTTTTCCTTCTAACAGTCAGGCCCCTCTTCTGCAGGTCTGTTGGAGTTTGCTGGAGGTCCACTCCAGATCCTGTTTGCCTGGGTATCACCAGCGGAGGCTGCAGAACAGCAAAGATTGCTGCCTGCACCTTCCTCTGGAAGCTTCTTCCCAGAGGGGCACCCACCAGATGCCAGCCAGAGCTCTCCTGTTTGAGGTGTCTGTCGACCCCTGCTGGGAGGTGTCTCCCAGTCAGGAGATATGGGGGTCAGGGACCCACTTGAGGATGCAATCTGTCCCTTAGTAGAGCTTGAGTGCTGTGCTGGGAGATTAGTTGCTCTCCTCAGAGCAGGCAGGCAGGAAAGTTTCAGTCTGCTGAAGCTGTGCCCAGAGCTGCCTCTTCTCCGAAGTGCTCTGTCCCAGGGAGATGGGAGTTTTATCTATAAACCCCTTACTGGGGTTGTCACCTTTCTTTCAGAGATGCCACGTTCAGAGAGGAGGAATCTAGAGAGGCAGTCTGACTACAATGACTTTGTAGTGCTGCGGTGGGCTCCGCCCAGTCCAAGCTTCCAGGCAACTTTGTTTACACTGTGAGGCGAAAACCGCCTACTCAAGCCTCAGTAATGGTGGATGCCCCTTCCCCTACAAAGTTCGAGCATCCTAGGTTGACTTCAGACTGCTGTACTGGCAGTGAGAATTTCAAGCCAGTGGATCTTAGCTTGCTGGGCTCCATGGGGGTGGGATCTGCTGAGCAAGGCCACTTGGCTCCCTGGCTTCAGCCCCATTTCCAGGGGAGTGAACAGTTCTGTCTTGCTGGCATTCCAAGTGCCATTGGTGTACAAAATAAACTCCTGCAGGTAGCTCAGTGTCTGGCCAAATGGCTTCCCAGTTTTGTGCTTGAAACCTAGGGCCCTGGTGGTGTAGACACCTAAGGGAATCTCCTGGCCTGTGGGTTGTGAAGACTATGGGAAAAGAGTAGTATCTGGGCTGGAATGCTCCATTCCTCAAGGCACAGTCCCTCATGGCTTCCTTTGGCTAGGGGAGGGAGTTAGCTGACTTCTTGCACTTCTAGGGTGAGTCAATGCTCTGCCCTGCTTCTGCTTGCCCTCCATGGGCTGCACCCATTGTTTAATCAGTCCCAATGAGATGAGCTAGGTACCTCAGTTGGAAATGCAGAAATCACCCACCTTCTGCGTTGGTCTTTCTGGGAGCTACAGACTGG
Source organism: Piliocolobus tephrosceles (assembly GCF_002776525.5). Lineage (NCBI taxonomy): Eukaryota > Metazoa > Chordata > Mammalia > Primates > Cercopithecidae > Piliocolobus > Piliocolobus tephrosceles. Next base: position 51,011,616 of record NC_045453.1, on the reverse strand, counting down.
AACTGTTCCTTTTTGGCCATCTTGCCCGGGAATCATGATTTTAAAAATAAGGCACATTGCAGTATTATAGCTTTAAGTTGATAGAGGATAAGTTATTAATGATTTTTATTATTGACTTAAATGATCTCATCCATCGATATCTTCTTACCATTTAAAAAAATATTGAATACTCTTCAATATTACTGTGGTTGATTCAGGTTCTTCTTGAGGGTTCAGCATGTAAAACTTGGAGCTGCTATAAGGCAAGGTGATGTAGAGGTCAAAAGAGAACAAAGATTATTTTTCTGAGGACTTCTGGGTAGCTCTGCTCCTTTACACAGAGTCCCAGAAACCGTATCACTGTATTCCTCTGCCTTTACATATCTTGTGAAGTGTTTTTGCATAACTTCTCTTATTCAACCTTCCCCAAAGCACTATAAGCATCATCTTTACCTTAAAGGCTGAGGATTGAGGCCTAGAAGACTTTTAATGACCTGCCCAATGTCAATCAAGGAAGACGCAGAACTGACATTGAAACTTGGTCTTTAGATCCCAAATCCACAATTATCCTCCTAGAGCGCAACTCCGTATAGTATGCCTGAATTTTCTCATTTGTTACAGCCTCTTGACTTTGCCATTTGTTCAAAAGGCAAAGTAGTTGGCTGAATAATAACTAAGTAAAAGGTATGTGTAAGAAAGCAAAAGAAAACACGTTTGTTTTAAGAAATCAATATGCCAGAGTTTGACAAAGTGCTAACTGAATGCTTCTCTTTGGTTATAAGGTATTTGGGTTTGTCTTGAAATAAAATACAGGGATGACTTTAACACAAAGGAATTTTCTAAAAATTTCAATTCATTGGCTAAACAAAGCATGTTATTTTAATAGGAATAAAGTCCACATGAGTATTGCATACAGATAATTTTTCACCAACAAACTGCATTATCCCCATGCCTTAGTGATGTCCTGGACTAGGAATTAAATGACATCCACTGAATATCATGACAACAGTTAACACTGGGAGCAGTTAACACTGGGAAGCAAAACCAAACAAAACAATCAACAGCAATAGTCAATTAACCTATTGCTTCTTCCACATTATCTCAAACATTTATTCTGATTTTAAATATCTTAATTGCCTCCTTTATTTGATGGAGAAAGTACTCATTTGTGGACCATTTGGAGTGCTGCATTGACCCTTTCAGAATATTTAAGTTAAACTGACAAATACAGTCAATCTCAGTCTCTCTTTCTTATACATGTACACACACACACACACACCCACACATACTCAAGAACAAATATTGACATATGCAATGGGGCATGGTGAATACTTGATAAATAATTATTGAAGAAGAAAGATCAATAAGATTGCCTCTGTCTTAGCCATTCTCACCATAGCCACCCAATGAGATGCACATTAACCATGAGTCACTATGCTGGTGAGGAAAAGGCTTTATATAAGTGACAAAATCCCAGGGCAGAGCCATTGTGGGGACATTATAAGTGGGTAGTAATCATCTGGAGACCTGTCTGACACTTGCTCTATATCATCCACACTATCTAACACTATCTAATACTATCTAACATATCTAGCACCTAGAAGATGTTCAATTAGACTTCCTGACTGGCAGAGTGAGAAAACCAATGTCAACTACTTTCATTGTCTGATACTGGTGAAGTGGGAAGGGAGAAAGGTTGTGTAGCAAATATGTATGGAGTAAATGGAAGCCAGGAAAAAAGTGAATATTTTCACTTTTACCTCTCCCTTCAATGTTTTTTCTTATAGCATATATTAATAATTATAATAATCAATGTTTGTATTGGGATATGGTTTATTATGTAACTTATACCAGTTATTATTTACCACTATTTTTACATTTCTTTGTGTATAATTATAGCACATTTATAAATAATACACGACATATCCATTAGATATTTATGCGTAAAAGTTATACATATTCAACATTTAACTTCAAAGTCAGCATCCTGTAATATGAGAAATTTTACTAAATGTAATGCTGTAGTCCAGTGACAATAAAACTTATGGAGCTGATTCTCCCGCAAAGGCAACTTCCTTTGCCTTCCTAGGGGAAGTGAAAACTTTGACCTAAGGAAATGGTAAAACAAACTCCCACTTACATTCAGTTGCCAACAAGAAGGTCCACAGCCTGAACACAGGAACTGAGCACAGGAAATTCAATATTTGTTTTGCATTATAAGACTATTGGAGCCATAAAACTATTTTTTTAATTTTTGATTATTAGAGATTTGAACAATGTTTACATGCAAGATACCAGTCCATAGGATACTATATACTGGCAGAATGCCAATCTGTACACATACAGCCTCTATTGTGTGCACAGACGGTGGCCATCGGGCTTTGGCTTTTATAAATTGAGTTAACAAACATTTAATGGAAACCAGGTTTAACAGATAGCTTGGCCAGATTGAGGAGGAAGTTTTTTTGTTGATGATTTTTTTTTTTAAATTCCTTCCCACTGACAACTGTTACAAAAGCAGACAAATATTAACTCTTCATCTTGTCTATCAACTCATAGCAACACACATCTCTTGCACCTACTTAATTTTTTATTTTAAATTTTAATTTATTTATGAATTGTTTTTACAATTTTGGATTCTCCCAGATATCCATTTGCTTCTTACCTTCAAACAATGAGCTCTGATATGGTGGTCATGGGCATTGTGGCTGGGGTTCTTAGGAGGTGGGTGTACAGAATTGAATCCACAAATATTGTTTTCTTGCCAGTGAACACTTTGAAAGACACTGAGAATAAATTGTTAGGGCTATAAAATCTATATCCTCTTATCACATCTACTCTGTGGGACAGACTTTTCCACAGTGGCTTGTGGAATCAAAAGTTCCTGCTCTGTTTTCACTGTCAAGTCCATCAAAGGCACAGAGTAGCCCCAAAACATTAATGACTACATGAACACTTATAAGGTTTGATTTCTATTCACTCACTCCCTATGGTGAAATTAATTGTCATATATGCATATGAAATATGAAATCCTACTGTGCTTTATTAATATAACTTTATGGAAAAGTTTGTTTTGGAAAACATTAACTTATATGCCAAATTCAACAACACTTTTCATTATAAAATTAGTGTCTTTATTCCGAATACTTACAGTAATTCTCCTTGAAAAAATCTTCAAGAATATAACTCCTTCAAGAATATACTTCAAGAATATAACTTCAAGAATATAATCTTCATGAATATATAATTCATGGTTTGTAGTAGATTTAGGGTTGTCAGATAAAATAGAGGATGACCAGTTACAATTAAATTTCAGATAAATAAGGGTTTTTTAGTATAAGCGTATCCCTAGAAATATACAGGACAAAAATATTCTTTGTGTATGAAATTCAGATTTAACTGGGCACCTTGTATTTTTATTTGCTTAATCTGGCAACTCTAAATAGATTGTAAATGTCTCCAGCCATCAGAGTTTAGGCTTTTCTTTGTCTAATACTTGCCCGGCTTCATGATGACCTCTAATGATATAAAATCTTACTAAGAATAGAGATTTTTAAGTTTGGTTCAAAGCTCTCTACATTTACTTAATAGACATAGTATTCTTAGGCACTATTTTAGAGCGTATGAGTCATATTTGATAATACTGAAATTGATTATGGGACCTTTTTATGAGTCATTTCATTGTTCTTTAATCAAAAAAGGCAGTGGGATGTCAGGAAACGAGGAGTAAACCAGAATTCTGGAGACCTGAGTGCTAGTTTTGTCTCTGACTCAAACTATCCCTGGGTCCTTCTATTACCTGTGATTGTGAATACATCAATGACCGTGGTGGATTCATTGCATTAAGGATTCCAATTATTTTCCCCTTCCTGCATTCACAACTCTGACAAAAAAGGATGGTGGAGCGTATTTCCCTACCCCTTGATTCTGACTGTGGCCATGTGACTAGTTTTGGCCAATGAGATATTAGCAGATGGAACGCATGCAGAGGCTTGAAAACCAACTTCACTTCTATGTTTCTGCTTTTAACTATGTGCTTCTGCCTTTGCTAGGAAAACATGCCAGGGCTGGCCTGTTAGAGGGATGGGAGAGTGAGGTGAGGAGCAGCATTTGGGTTTTATGCATTCCTGTCTCTCACTCAAGAGAGAAAATAATCAGATTGACAGATTTTACTTTTCTCCAAGACTCATTACTCATCTGTTGTGTGTAGATTTCGGCAGGGGATCAAGAAAGTATATTGATGCATGTATGTTGCAGTCTTAATGCAAATCTGATCTGGCCTTAGAACTCTGAGCATACCAAGAACCTAAGGGTAAATTTATTTTTCATACTGCATTACCCCTTTGAAACTTAAAGAAAGACAAGGAGGAATATAGAATAAAAAGCAGATTAAAATGAAGGGTGTGTGCTGAAGGCTGGTTGGTCCATATGGTAAGAGTTTTATGGGCATCTTAAGTGGGACATGTGAGGATGTTTAGGTGTTCATTAGTGTGGTCATGAGATTGGCTGAGTTTGGAAATGAAAGCTGAATGGAACTTATTTCACCTAACTGCATGTCCAAGTTTCTATGACTCTCTGACTTGTTATTTACAGCCATCAACAAACAGAGTAGGAAGATATGAATGTTTGTGTTTGCCATGCTTGACAGAATGTTGAATTAATATCTGAGCTCTACATGTTAGCAACAGAACTTTTCGTTCTGATTTACAATTAAAATATTTGATTTGTTTCCATTTCTGCCAGGTTAATTGAAAAGCTAGGATCATCCAGATCAGACCCAGCTGGATGTCTTATACCTCCTCTTCTTTGTCAGTAGACTCCTGAGTTACTAAGTTCAGTAAGAAAGGAAAGGGATGGAAAGGGGTGTCTCATTTCAGTTGTAAGCCTTTATGATGTCTTCATATACTCCTGTACCAGTAAGTAAATTGAAGTTTTACAGAAGTTTATAGCCCGGGCTTAAATAAAACATGCAAGGTACTATAAACCCAAATTCTCATCAGACTTTGACAAGGGTTCAGGAGTGTATATTCAGAAACCTGTGCAAATATTAGTAATAATAATAATAGTAATAAAATTCACATTACTAAGCAGCTCTAATCTAAATGTCAATATAACTCTAAGTAATACAAGCAGATGAAAGCAGTGTGCATTTTCTTCAAAGTTTCTAACTTTGGAAGGAATTCCTAGATATAATAGGTATGTGGGAAAAAAAAATCATGTTGACAGCACAACAATTCATTCACTTCCTAACATGACTAGTCATGTACTGTACTTTAGTGCAAACAATAAGGTTATTGTTCGGATGGGAAAACAAGCAATTTGTTGGAAGGTGAAAATGTTCTATAACCTGATTTTGTTTTGGCAGGCTGCACGTCATTTTTTAGTCTTAAAAATGTATTTAATAGACACACGCTTAAAGATTTGGCCATTTGTGAAAGCAAGGATTCCTTCTAGTTTTTTTACTGTTTTTGTGTGGGATTTCTTTTGCCTTTTTATTTTTGTCTGTTTAGATCCAGTGGCCTAACATTCTGATCAAGGATAGCAGGGTCCCAGATAACACTGTCTGTTCTATTTCTCTCTAGGGTGCAAGCATTGGAGGTTTGTGGTTGGAAATCCTTCAACGGTGACAATATGCCAATGAGTTGATATGAACCAAGACTGGATGAATGAAGCTACTGGTAGGTTCGGTTTATGCTCCAATTAGAGGACTTTGCCAGAGCAGCCTCATGGTTGGGGCCACCTCCTTTCCTTATTTTGCACCACTTCCTTGACTGACTATGGTCCAATAGGAAGTGGAGCAGGGAGGAGAGAAGAAAGAGCCAGGTACCTTGAGAGAAAGGATAGAAGTTTCGAAGGCCTTGCATCATGTCTATTCCCACATTTCTGAGCTCTACAGAATTAAGGCATTCTGTTTAAGTTAATGGTGTCTGGATATTTGCAAGGTGGCTTTGGGGGTCCTTAATGATCTCCAAATAAATACCACTCACATAATGTTTAGAGTCTATTTTAAGCATTTTCTTTTCTTAATTAGAAGGAAGACACCTGAATTTAGTCTGAAGTTTTTCTGGAAGTTTCTAAACCTAAAGACCTGTTTCTGTTTTTCTTTTTTGTGGGGAAAGGGGTTGCCTTTTAGTTTTAAAAAGTACCCTATTTGTATTTTCTTCCTTTGTTTTGTTTTGTTTTCAGTGGCATGATCATAGCTCACTGCAAACTGGAACTCTTGGGCTCAAGCAACCTTCCCACCTCAGCCTCCTGAGCTGCTGTGACTTTAGGCATGTGAGGCCAGCTAGGAAAATTTTTTCATTTTTTGTAGAGATAGGATCTCACTCTGATGCTCAGGCTGGTCTCTAATTCCTGTCCTCAAGCAGTCATCTCACTTCAGCCTCCCTAAGCACTAGGATTACAGGTGTGAGCCACTATGCCTGGTCCTGTATTTTCTGTCCAACCAGAGAATGGCAGGCACCTAGCCCTTCCAGGCCACCTTTTCCTGCCAAAAAAAAAAAAAAAAAATCTTTAGGTACACACACACACACACACACACACTGTTAATAAGCTCTTCCCAACCTGCTCCTCTCAGTTTCCATCCTTCCATCCTAGCGTGAAATATCAAAATATCTAAGAAAGATTTAAGGCAAGTTCTTAACTAGAAGGGGCTGGATTTCCAGCTCCTTATATTCTGTCTACAGAAACTGCTGTGGGCGCCGTGGTCAGACAAGATGCTTCTTCCTACATTTGTTTATAGGTTCCTCCCAAACATTTGGATCACTCTGGTTTCCATTTGAGTGTCTGTGGCTGAGAGCAACCATGTGAGCAAAAATAGTCCAGGGGCAAAACAAACTCAGACAGGCCGTAGTGTGCAAGGAACTGCAGCCTGAAATATCTGCATTGTCATCAGTCAGTGCTAAAAGGAGGTCAGTGATGTTTCTGGATTTGAGGCATAAGCAGGATATGGAATCTTGGAAGGTTTTATTCTATTGATATCCATGTGATTTGGGGGTTTTTGCTAATAGTTCTTGCTGCTAACTTTGAGTGCCAGAGTAAATAACAGTGGCCAAGGAAAAAAGACCTCTGGAGCTCATTTAAAGAAAAATGAAAGGAGTTTTTTCCTGCCAACCTGGGCTTCATCTTTCAACCCACAATTAACAGAGATTGAGACTGAGACAGATATGCTGCAGTCTGGCGGACAGTTTGTAAAAGAGGAGTAGTCATTTTCAATTTAATTTTTATGTATTGGTCTTGATGACTGACCTGATGATTATTGTATTATTGGGTGTTTACTATGTGTCCCTTATTAATTATGACATTTAGTTCCCTCCAGCATTACTTACAAGTAAATGCTGTTACTGATCCCGATTTGCAGATAGGAGAACTGACGGATAAGCTATAAGTGGTTTGCCATTGATATATGGTTGGAATGTAGGGAAAATGAAGATGGATCTGAACTTCAGGAAGGCTACATCCAAGTAACATGCCTAGTAGTTACCCAACGTTCTTATTAATCTAGCCTTAGTTTCTCAACATATTTTACTCTTTCCCCTTTTCATGAGGCTACTCTGAAAATACCTGGGATCTAGATTAGAGAGTATGGAGAAATCAGTCATTGACATGGCTATTAAAGTTTGAGGGATATTAGGGGATTTCAGTGGTTTCTGCCAACACTATCATCAATAAATGCATATAATCAGGAACTGATTCTATCCTAATTTATACAGCCATCTTACTCTTTCTAAGACATATTTCCCTTTAATGTTTTTCCACTCAGAAAAGTAATTTCTGGGATTTAGAGACACACCATCTTCCGAGGAACTCCGCAATCTTTATACCCAGATTTTTTTGTTATATAAAACTTGGTACCTGTTTGACCTTAGAAATGGCCTGTAGGTTAGATAATAGGATGAAGATGTCAGGGAGGAAGGGAACACTGCCTAGCATAGCGATGACGATTATTGGCTGTGGTACCACTAACCAAGTCCAAATATTGATGTTAATAATAATTTTTGCCTTTGGCAAGTTAAGTAGCCCTTCCATGCCTCAGTTTCCTTACCTGTAAAATGAGTGTAATAACTGAGCCTGCTTCATGGAGTTATGAGGTTTATAATGGGCATTTTAAGCATTTTAAATCACATTTTTTACCAGTACTCAATACAAATTAGATATTTTTACTCATTCTTAAAGGTGTGACACTTCAGTGACACTAAAGTCACCAGGTGTAGATTGTGTGTACTTTCTGAACAAAATATTCTAGAGTTTTGCTTATCAGTGATCTAAGATTTTCTGTGTTCCATGCATTTAATTTCATATGTAGATGGCATTGCCTTTCTGCAATTATCCAGGTTGGAAAAATCGATGTCATTTTCAGAATCTCCTTCTTCCTCCTTCTGTGCATACAATTGGCCACTCAAACTTGTAGACCATCCCTCTATTGTGACTCTGAAATTCCTCCTTTTTGTCCGCCAAGTTGAAACTACTTGGCATCTAGTGCAAACCAGCGTCCTCATACCCCCACTTCCTGCTCCCACATGGATCCACCTCTCACTCCAAGCCTCTTGGCAGCTGTTCCATATGAGATTCCTTTGCCCTCTCAGCTGCCTTCTGCAGTTTTTTCAGATGCCCTAACTCCAGCCATAACTTTATCTCTTCTACTCACTTTCATGGCCCTTTCATTTCTTAGCAAATTCTTATTTCCCACCCGTACCTGAGGTCCTTCAGCCTTTGCATTATCCCCCACTTCCAGAGTGTGCCCCCATCCTGCATATTATTAATAATTTCACATTTCCTTTGCTCTTCACTCAAAGCTTTGGGACAGGTCTAGCTCTCTGAAATCCAGCGTTGCTCAGAGTTATGGTCCCTAATCTTGCCAAGATGGGAATGTGCAACATTTTCTGTTAGACCAGTGTCTTTCATACTTTACTCTTCCAGGGATTTGACTGAAACAGGAGATTCTAGGTTAGTAGGTCTGGGATGGGGCCTGAAATTCTGTATTTTTAACAAACTCCCAGGTGATGCAGCAGCTGCTGCTGTATCTCCTACAGAACCCCTTAATGTTTCTCTCTGCCTTTCACCCTCACTCCTCCATCAGCTCTGCTGCCAGAGCTGCTCCCTTAAATAATTCTGCTTAGTTATTATTAATGGTTCCCCATGGCTTATAGAAACAATCCAAACACATGTGCGGAGCATTCAAGGCACTCTACTTGAAATCCTACTGAATATTCAAGGACCAGATAAATATTAATAACAACTCCTTCGCAACTGACCTCTACCTCCTTGTCAGCCTTCGTCATCCCTCTGCACACAGGTTCCTACTTTGCACCTCTGTACTGCCCTTTCATTCCTTTACATTCATAGATGCTAGGTGCTCTGAAGAGCTCATTGAGCATCCCCCACAGTCCCAGAATAGGCAAAGAGCTGGGGGTATAGCCAGCACTCACTAAGTGCCTGTTCACATGAATTGTGCTAGACTTTGAGTAACCAGGGCAAGGCCACAGGGGTTGGTCCAGCAATGGAGTCCAGGCAAATGATCATGATGAAAGGTTTTGTTATAAACCAATTAAAAAAAAAAAAAAAAAAACTGGGGAAGAGGTCAGTTGTAAATAATAGAGCTATGCATACCAGATGCAGAACAGAGAGGAAAAAGTACTAAGCCTTAACATTAAAAATTTTAAGCACTGATTGAAAATTACTACCAGCTTCCCTCTTTGGCAGATGGTATTTCTTGAAAAGTGTTGTTTCTATGACAACATGGATCTGAGAGAAATATATCATTAATATCTGGGTGTTAGATTTGAGGGTTGGTAGGACATTATTGATTCTGTCTTCATGGTTTTATGAGAATATTTACCCAAGATTTTGAATCCCTTTCTTTTTCTGTCTTTGATAAATTCTTAGAACTCAATGGGTAATAATTCATTACTTTAAGGATGGCTGAAGATCCATTTTTCCCATTATAATCTGCTTTAATTATGTATTTAATTATGCTTATAAAATGTAAAGTTACAATTTTTTAAAGCATTACTTAGTTGTATACTAGGAAAAAGTGAACAGCTTTTACAAATGGATTTAGTTGTTATTATAATAATCCTGAATTACTGAGTCATTGGTTCAGACTCATTCTCTATGATTAATTTATAATCCCAGCAGCCAATACCTACTTTAGGAAACTAGGATTCAAACAAGCTTTCCATTCTTAACATTCTATGGATACATTCACCGGAAGCTGCAAAGACTCCTTTAACTCAGGACTTGCATGGGGGCTGCTGTGTAGGCAAACTGTGGCTCCCCAGATCCTGTTTTATTTTTTGGTTCAGCCACTAAATAGTGTGTGATGTTAGACTGTCCCCCTTAATTCCCTGAACTTCAGTTTTCTCACATACAATAGGCTAGATCTGGAAGAAATTCATTCAATCAGAAGTATGTATGAGATGCTGGTAGACCAGGGGATATGCTTGTGTGATTAGAGTCCTGTCCTCCAGGAACTCATAAGATACATATATAAGTTGAGTAGATGAGAGATAGAATGCAATGGGAACTTGTGAGCTAAGAAGACAGGATTTTCCTAGATTCATGGGCTCTGTGTTCATATCATATTGAGTTTTTAAAATTTCTGTTTTTTGTTTGTTTGTTTGTTTTGGAAACAGAGTGTCGCTCTGTCACCCAGGCTAGAGTACAGTGGTGCGATCTCAGCTCACTGCAACCTCTGCCTCCCCGGTTCAAGTGATTCTCCTGCCTCAGCCTCCTGAGTAGCTGGGATTACAGGCGTGCACCACCATGCCAGCTAATTTTTTGTATGTTTAGTAGAGCTGGAGTTTCATCATGTTGGCCAGGCTGGTCTCAAACTCCTGACCTCAAGTGATTCACCTGCCTTGGCCTCCCAAAGGGCTGGAATTACAGGCATTAGCCACCACGCCCAGCTGAACTTTTTAAATTTTATACACTCAGAAGCATCTTTCCCATTCTGTGGTTTGGTGCCTTCTGCCTTTGCATAATTGTGACCTTTTTCTTTCTCTCTGCAACTCTTTCCTTTGTTTTTCTACCTTTTCCTGCTTATCCTTTAAGATTTACCTCAAGTGTTACTTCACACAACTAGGTCTGGACATCCATAGCCCTCGTCTTTGAATTATATCTCAGCAGCATATTATGGTATCTATTTATTTATCTGTTATCTGACTAGATACAAACTCGTAGGACAGGATCTTTTCAAAAACCTGTGATAGTAATAACTACTGCATAGTAGATACAATACATATGAATTAATCAGTTAATGAATTAACTAAAAAGGGTCCATAATTGGTTAATTATTATTATTATTATTATTATTATTATTATTATTATTATTATTATT
>NC_045453.1:50969875-51000289 GCF_002776525.5 Piliocolobus tephrosceles | reverse complement strand
TTATTATTATTATTATTATTATTATTATTATTATTATTATTATTATTTTGAGATGGAGTTTTGCTCTTGTTGCCCAGGCTAGAGTGCAGTGGCACAATCTTGGCTCATTGCAACCTCTGCCTCCCAGGTTCAAGCAATTCTCCTGCCTCAGCCTCCCAAGTAGCTGTGGCTGGGGTTACAGACATGCACTACAATGCCTGGCTAATTTTTTGTATTTTTAGTAGAGACAGGGTTTCATCAAGTTGACCAGGCTGATCTCGAACTCCTGACCTCAGGTGATCACCCGCCTTGGCCTCCCAAAGTGCTGGGATTACAGGCGTAAGCCACAGCGCCTGGCCCCAATGATTAGTTAATTACCGATGCTTGATAATGTCAGTACTTTATGTCTCTCTAAATGTAACTCTTTACAGCCTTAGGTCCTTGTTTACAGAGCTCAAATGATTTTATAATGATGTGCATCATATAAGGTAGAATGTTACTGTAGAATTGTTCTATTTTGTAACTAAAATTCAAATAAGATGATTTTTGGATTGACACTTTATTCTTATTTCATTTATGCAGCCTTCCCCTTGCCTCCCAGCTGTCTCTGACTTTGGACTCAGAACCTTGATTGAGTCTGACTCCTATTTGACCTTTCTCATATCCAGCTTTGATTTTCTTTCTTTTTAATGCATGTGTAATCTTTACCAATGCTTCTGTGACCTCCCCTGGTCCCCGAAACATGTATAGTTTAATTGCTCTTTAAGAAATTTACAGCACCCATGAATATAAAACTAATTGTTTGTTAGCTGCATGTATGTAGCCATTAAAGTGGGCAATATACCAACTTGTGGCATGTAATCAATGACACTTTGAGAAAGAATAGACACTCAGGTTTGGTGTAGTTAAGACAACCATTTGCAAGTTACTGCTTTATTTACTAAATCTCCACGTATCTGAAGGATCATGGAGAGGATGATAAGAGCTGTGTCACAGAGGTGTAATGGACCAGGCATTCCAACCAGGGCTACATCAGAATCACCTGTGGGATTTTATAGCCTCAGATGTCCAGACTCTTTCCCCAGAGAATCTGACTTGGGAGGTGTGGGATGGAGCCATAGCATCATGGTGCGTCAAACCCCTATAGACAGCACTGAAAAAGAGCCAGGGTTGGGAAGCTCTGTGGTAAACTTAAGACAATTAGGATAGATTTGTCCCAAGGACTTCATGACTCCCTCAAAGGATGGACAAAAGTTATTGCTTTTGAAAAAGTGACCCTGAGGGCTTCCATTGTCTTTGTTTCTGAGAATATATTTTGATTTTAAAGCTGTTTGTGTGAGCTAACCAGTTTTCATGAGCACAAAAACAATGCATTAATTAAAGTCAACCATTAAGTTGAAGCAGAAATGCCAGTCTATGGACTTGTTGATTGTTGACAGATTGTAGCTGAGGAAGTAGAGCCAGTTCACAGCCTATGCATTGTACTAACAGGACTAAATGAGTTGATCTTTAAAAATTCTGTAGCAGACGATTTAAATGTATTCATGGACTTTCTTAGAAAATAAGGAGGCTGTGTGGTCTCCAGAAAAATAAATCAGGACCTTGGACCTCCTCCCAGGGCTGCTACTAACCACACATGTGACCTTGGGCCAATTATTTAACCTCTTGAGGTCAGTTTTCTTATCTGTAAAATGCATGGACTGTATTTATTCTCCAAGTCCACCCTCAATATAAAACTCTATAATTTAATATAATCTAAAGAATTTTCTTATATTTCTAGAACACCTAACAAGGTAAAGTTCTCCCTGGAAACAAAAGCCAAAAACTGAAATATAACCAATGTTGTATTTTGTCCTGAATTTCATGTATCAAGATAATTTATGTTGGTTCACCAGTGTTTCTCAATGTGGACTAAAAGAGGCTTCCTGCTAATACTCCATACTTGGTTTAGTCTCTCAGCATTTCAGTAGTGACATTCATGGAAGAAAGATAAATCTGAATGACCCCAAATAATAGATCATTCAGTTCAGTTGAGTAAGCTTATTCTCTTGCATCTTTTTCTGAAAAATAACATGCAGAGAGGTGCAAAAATTTTACCTATACAGTTTAATGATTTTTTCCAAAGTGAATGTGTCCATGTAACCAGCAGTCAAGTCAAATCAATAAACAGAACATTAAAAGTGCCTCCAGGTGCCACCTGGCATGCTCCCACGATCTCCCACGCTCTTAAGGGTAAACTCCCATTATTCTGACTTGCAATATTACAGACTAGATTTTGCTTATTTTTATGCACATTTGTGTTTGTCTTCTATTGATATGTTTTGAAATTTCATTCACATGGCAATGTGAAACGGAGATTGTTCATTCTTAGTTGTGTATAGCATTTCATTGTATATGTATGTCACAATTTAATGTTGATTAGCATTTGGGCAGTTTCCAGTTTGAGGCTCTTACAAATCATGCTGCTATGAACACTCCACTCATATGTCTTTTGATAACATATATCTGCATTTCTGCTGGGTGTATTCCTAAGAGAGGAATTGCTTGGTCATGAGGTACATCACATTGTTGTTTGATTGCTTCGTAAGAAACTGGTGTATTGCTCTGTGCTGAGGTCCTAGATATGTTCTAGTACTCAGGGGTCCAAACCATTGCTTTTGGGTTCGAAATGCATGAAAGAAACATGCACGACTATCTGAACTACAAATAAACTTTCTGCTTAAGTCTACTTAGGCTAATGTTGAAACATTTGTTCATTCAACACAAACCACATGGTGGCAGAAGGAGAGTGACCCTCATTACACCACGTAGTAGCAATAGGAGCTGCAATGTCACAATGAGTTAAAAAAAGAATGCCTCTTTAAAAGAAAAGAAAAAAACAGGAAAGAAAGAAAAACATCATGTTCTGCTAATAATCCCATTTAAAGTCATCTGGGGGGTATTAGGTACGGTGGGACTGCACTTTGTTTTGCTTTGTTTTTAGTTTAACTGAGGTTGCAGACAATACACTCAGGATCTGGAACAAGGGCCCCCCACACATCAGTCCCTCCACTGGATCCTAAGATTTGGTATATAAAAAGTGTTATGGTTCTTTCTTCCAAAGTCCCCTGAAGGATCCAATTTTAGGTCTCTCAGAAGGTCACCTGCTCACTATTTCCACTGTGCATGGGTGGAGCAGTTTGGCCTGAAGGACAGTTCCAATGTCTTTGTACTACTATTATTGGAGATTTGTTTCTGCCTGAGGTCACGTCCACCTCATCAGTTAATGGCCTGCCGGCCCTTCAATGAAAGGGGCCACTTTAGGTGATGCATTTGGCTTAGATTTGCAGCAGATCCTGAGAAAGTCTGTGGGTGACTGAATGGGTGTCTTCAGGAAATTGGAAAGACCTCACTTATCTTTATCAGAGACTCGATCAAGGTCTGGGAAGGACTAAATGAGTCATAATGCCTCTCCCTGTCAGCTTATGAAGAAGGTCCACTCCTGTTGTACATATGGGGTCTTGGATGAGCTTTGCTGGAAGCAGAGCCTGAGACAGATTTGGGTGCACATGACTTAATGAGGGTGAGCTTTTGTAAGAAGGCGATGAGTGAAGCAGAGTAAGGCAGTGGAAGATACCAAACATGTCATTTTGCCTGTTTCTATAGCAGAAGGAGGAGCTCTAGAACATAAATCGCATGACCCAGAGGCTTAGGGGCCAGCATTCTGTACCCTCCTGTCATTCATGTCAATTAGTCATCAGTTGTAATATAGGCTGCCAGTGAACAGGGCATGTGCAATCTCTTAGGCAGGGACACTCCCTTTTGGCCAAGGATATTTCTTCAGAGAAGTGGACAGCTGAGAGCCATTAGTAGCCAATAGAAGCAAAGGGATGGACACATGAGTCAGGAAAGGGAATCCAAGTGGGGATGGTAACAGCATCTGCTGCATACAAATTGTGATTCTTAGAGGCCTTTTTCCAGGGCATAGGAGTAGGGGAACCATTTTTTTCTAAACGTCTGGTTGGTCTTACTTTATGATGGCATCTTCTGCTTGCTGATAGGTATCTGGCCAATTTTTATCAAACTCGTTCTGGAAAAAAACCTGTCCCTTCTCACCTAACTCCCAGTTTCACAAACACTCTATGCTCTTTTCCTGATTCCTAATATCACTCACCTCTTATATCCAGCTGATAATCTACTATATCTCTCACAATCTGGCAAAATATCTCACCTTCTCTCCAAAATCCAAAGTATGTCTCTCATCTTCAGCCAAATTTATCTCCTTATTCTATGGCAGTCAGCTCCTGACACACAGTCGAACATTTAATTGCTGGTGTTGTTCACTTTTGAGATGTATTGTATTATCATACATAGACTATAAGACTGCTTTAGGTAGGGATTCTTCAGACCATGAGACTGTGAGAGGAAGATTTAAGTGTAAGGATGTGATTCCAGGAAGCACTGGTAGAAAAATGTTCAGGTGAGACTGGGGAGGGGAGACAAGCAATTCAAAGTACATTGCCAAGGTTACCACCGTCAATGATTGGCACATAATTCCACCAAGGACTTGTGGGATGATCTTCAGTGCACATCTTAAAATTGTACCACCCAAGGTGAAGGAAATGGGACATTTATCTTCCAACTCTTGTTCATTATTAGTGAAGGCTTCACCTGGGCAGCTAACTCTTTGGTACTACTAGTGTGTATAGGCCAACCTCTTCCTACCAGAGAACATACTTAAGCTGATAGAGGTAGGTTCTCACAATAAGAAGTCTGTGAAAGTTGAGAAGATATGGGTGGGATGTGTGCCCTGAGCTTTTGGAAGACAAGAATGACACATGCATCAAATTCCTCCGTTCCAGTTTATAGAGATCATGTATTAACATTCTTGTTTCACTGATATGTTGGTTGCTGATAACTGAGAAGTGGTGTTAATGTCAGTGTTAAATACATATTTATATTAGCAGTCTTGTAAGATTTAAGGAGCCTAAGGAAGTAACTCAACAGATGAAAACTAAACTTTTCCAGGATTAAATGTCACTATATTTTTACCACACCAATTAATGGAAGTTGTTTATCAGGAGTTTCATGAATTTGGTAAGGCTGTATCACAGGTTGAATACTCAAGCACATTGTATTTGGGGGAATATTAGACATCTATGCAGTTTGGAACATCTACCACAAAGGCAAATTCCTAAATTCAGCCTCTAGTTGTCACGGCACTCAATCACATTTCTCATGCTCTTCTTTCTCTAGGACAGTTTTTTATTTTTATTTTTTCCAATTTTTCTCTAATGTTTGCCAAATCCCTATAAACTAGTTTGGTTCTAAAAACAAATGTAATGTTGGGCGTCTTTCCTTTCTGTGTCAATACCAAATGCACCCATTTTATAATGGGGAATCTCACGGTTTAAGTTCTGCATGCAAACTTGCCTCTTTGAATATTGTGTTTTTTATTCTTTCATGCATTCAGCAAATGCTTTTCCAGTGCCTGCTCTGTGCCAGGCACAATTCTAGATGCTTGAGATACATCACTGAACAAACATCTATTTGCTTTCAGTGGGCTTATACTGTAGATAGAGGAATAGTGTCATTCAATACGCAAAATAAATGAGTAACTAATATAGTATATGAGAATATGTTGTATTACGGGGTAAAATTAGGATGGGATAGTGGTATAATGAACATAGGTGGGTGAGTACGAATTTTATATAAGATGGCCATTCTAAGCAATGTTGACAAAGTTTTAATCTAAACTAAGAAGTGAAAAAAGGGAGGTTTGTCAATCTTTTTATCTCCATTGGCTGGAAGCTACATTATTTCCTTTTGTTTGAAATATCTCATATGTTTTCTTTTATGTCTTCTAGTTCCTGAAATTAACCACCAAACCTCCCTTCTCCTGAATGCTCTTAGCCCATTGTTACCCATTTCCTTTCACATGTAATAATTTTGACTCTCATGACTTTCGCCTGGCTTTTTCCAACACAAATATCACTTCACAGAAGCAAAGCCAATTCCCAAACACTCTATATTTCTCCTACTTTTAGAGTCAATCTTATTACTTCTTTTGACATGCTTAACGTGTTTCTTTGGATGTCAACCTTGTTTTCTTTCCTTTGCTTTGTTTAGACTATCTCCTTTTAGGAATAGAATTTCTCCTTGCTCATTTTCTATCCTCCCTCCTTCTCCCCATGCCCATCCCATACAAAAACACCACCCACAGAGGTAAAAACATAAGTCTACACAGTTCATATGCTTAATTTAGCTGATTCCATGTGTTTTGATGCACACGGGACCAAAAGGCCAAGTGCTACTTATGACTTCTTTCCAACCTAAATGACTGCTTCTTCAAGGAACATTTCTAAAACATGATCACAGTTTGTTCTCATGCTTTTTTGGGGGATGGGGTGGGTACATTTCTAATGAATCTAAGCAATGCAAAGATTGCATTTTTCTAGAATATCCCAAATGAAATGCCTTTTCCTGCCTAATCGTGCTCTGTCAGATGCTACAGACATTTGGTTTCTTCTTGTGGGATCTCTGCCCAGCATATTGCTTTATTCAATCTTGTATTTATCCATTTGTCCTCTCTGGTCTTCAACAGATATATTGCACATTTATAGATAATGAGGAATTCATTATTTCAGAACCCAAATATGAGAAATTTCTCTGAATTCATATCGAGTTGTAAAAACAACAGAGTAAAACTATTTTTGCTTTCTCTTGCTTTCCAAACATGTTTAGGACCAGGAACAAGTTTTATTACATTTGCAACTCATTGGAGCTTTACTTTATGACTTAAGTTAAATATAAGTGAATTTATTTTTGTAAGAGCCAGAAGAAATTTTTGTTACATAATTTTTGTAAAAGCTGCATATACATTAGGTTTGGATAAATCAAACCTTATTTTAAATGTACAAAATGGCTCAATGTACAGGAAATTTGTCTTGTCTACAAGCAATTCTTTTAAAAATTAATATCCAACTTCTCTATGGTCAAATGTTTCAAATTGTTTCCTCCTCCTCCTCCTCCTCCTCCTCCTCCTCCTCCTCCTTCTTCTTCTTCTTCTTCTTCTTCTTTTTTTTTTTTTTTTTTTAAAGATAGGGACTTGCTCTGTGCCCAGGCTGGAGTTCACTGGCATAATCATGGCTCACTGCAGCCTCAACTCCTAGGCTCACGCGATCTTCCTGCCTCAGCCTCCTGAGTAGCTAGGACTACATTAATGCACTGTCCAGTTATTTTATTTGTTCGTTTGTTTGTTTTTGTAGAGACAGAATCTCACTATGTTTTTAAGGCTTTCTTCTTTTTATTTGATTTCAAATTAGGTAGCCTAAAACTGGGATGAGACCACCAATACATTTTTTTCGTTGTGACATTTTTATAAGTAATAAATTTGATTTATACAATTCATCAGAATGTATAACTCTAAATTATTTTTATATTCTTTATCCTCTGATTGTCCTAAGGATTTTATGACCTGTCTGGTGAATTTCAAGACTTGCCACTGTGGAGTGGTAAGGAGTAGTTTGGCCACAGAGGTAGTCCAAACCACTTGAAGAATGTGCATTAACCCAAACACCTCTAACTAGACACGTTCACGTGTCAGGACACTGAGTCCAAACTTGGACTCTGTAAAATATTAGATGCAACAGCTTAACTGGTTCAGGCTAAATCTCCCCTTGAGATTTCCACTGCAGTTGGAAAGGTTCACAAAGAAACAATAAAGCTTTTTGGTTGTTGTTTGGCCTTAACATCAGAAAACACTGAGTTTTTTTTTTCTTTTTGTTTCTCCAGTTTTTGTTTGTTTGTTTTGTTTTCTCTTTTTGTTCTTAGAGAGAAAGACTCATTGATATATTTCCTAAACTCTTTTCCTGCTACCCAACCTACCCCAAACAACAAAATCCAGGGGAAACTAAAAAGATCTGAATCCCATTTTAAACTACGTGAAGTTTAATTTTTTTGTTACCAAAAAAAAAAAAAAAAGGGTGATCTGTATTTTTGTCCCTGGATTTGGGAAGCCTGGACTCAAAACGTGGTCATTAATTGGTATTAGTGTTACATTTTTATCTACTAAAGATGTGAACTAGAGAACAAATTGGGGCAATGATTAAGATTTATTTGCTTAATTGAAATCAGAGAACCCCCAAGAATTTTGAATATGAATCCATATCAGAACCTTAAAGGTCTATATGCTAGTGTTATAGATGCATGTTTTTCTTTGACTATATTGAAGAAATTATGAGTTCAAACACAGAGAAATGCACAATTCTAAAACTATGGCAATAACTATTATTAATAGTCCCACTAAGAGTATCCTGATATTTATGGCTACCTGTGCTCCCTAGCTCCTGAGCACTTCTGTTTTAGCAGACACAACTTAAGAAATTAATCAGTAGGTTAGGATTTTTCTATGTGTTTCTCTCACTAGGTAACTGGTCGTAAAAAATGGACAGTCTTAAATTCCCTTGGGGCTTTTCTTTCTCCATTTGTGAAATGGGACAAATACAACTTGATTTTGTCTTTAAAGCAATGATTAAACAAAATGAAAATGAAGTGGCTGTTGTACAAAGAATCTTTCTCAGTATAAAGTGTCTTTATTAGCAGGCCTATTTTGAGGGTTAAAAAAAAAAGTATTATGATATTGAGAAATCCAAGGTCCTTGGTTCAAATCCCAGGCCCATTGCTTCTTTTATTATTCATTCCAATCATCTGTGCAAGTCCTTTCTTATCTCAGAACTTCCATCCTCTCCATTGTTCGCTAAAGTGACTAAAATCTACTTTTATCTCCCATTTGTGAGAATCGAGTGAAAAATATGAATAGAACCATGTTGTAAAAGGCAATGAGCCCACTTACCTAAACGATTGTTGCTGTTACTTTAGTTGTTTTTGTTGATATCATTATTATTATTGCTGAAAAATAAAATAGTGAAGTCATCCTGGACGTGGAAGTTTGAGAGATAGTTTGCATCCATCTGAGGAGGACATAGCAACAGTGTTCAGGTAAAAAATAATTACAACTGAATAAAAATATCTCTTTAAATATTAATTTTGAAATGTATGCTCTCACTTCTTCATCTTTTATAAAATCTCTCTTGAATGATTGTACTTGTTAAACAAATAAATCAGTGAATGAATGATTCTACATGCTGCTTAAATGTTTTTAATTACTCTATTATTTTGATCAGTGCTTTGCCTGCATTCACTTAACCTGTATACATTTTACCCATATAAAAGTGTGGCTTGATGGTATTCCCGGCTGACTGCATAAAATGAAAAAGACAAATAATATCAAGTATTGATGAGCCTTCCAATGTCTTACATGCTGTTTGTAGAATGTAAATTGATACAGATTCTTTGGAAATTGGGGAATGTTTGTTACAGGTGAATATATGAATTCCCGCAAAACTAGTAATTCTACTACAAGGATTAAATATCCCCTCAGAAATGCATGTATTTGTACACCATACAAGAATGTTCATAGAAGATTTATTCCAATAGCCAGAAACCTGAGGCTACTCTGACACCTTTCAACAGGTATATTGAAAAAGAAATTGTGGTATATTCATACAATGATAAACTACATAGTGATGACACTGAATGTACTACAACTATCCAATGACATGGGTGAATTTCACAAACATAATGTTGAGCAGAAGTACCCAATCATAAGACTATATAATATATGTTTCCATTTGCATGAAGTTCAAAAGCAAGCAAAATGACCCCATGGTGTGAGAATTCAGGGTTGTGGTTACCTTTGGGGACATGGGCTGTGATAGTGACCAGAAGTCATCATAAACATACCTTTTGGGACATTAGCAACTCTGTCTTGATTGAAGTGTTGGCTGCTTATGAACGTGATCTCCATATGTGAGTTTTCCAAGCTTTATGCTTAACATGCATGACTTGGTTTGGATCCCGATCTCAAGACTCTAAGAATGACTATGACTAGTTAACCAGTTTGGTGAGATTTTTTTGGAACTTAAGGAAAATTTACTTCCTTTGTTTTCAGAATTAGTTTGGCATTTTGGTGACTTATTGCTGAAAGAATGACTCTATACTCATAGTCTATTTGTCTTCAGGACAAACTGGAGTTAGAAGCCCCTAAACAAATAGTGATTATGACATCTAAACTTTGACGGCAGAGCCATGTAGGTCCTTAGTTAGGCCATGTATCTGACATAACTCAGTTAACTGAGGCAAGGTCAGTTTTATGGCCATGCAGGGCTCATGTTCCTTGGGACACGCAAGTGCTCTGTATGAAGAAGCCAGGATGGACATTATTTCTCACGCAGTTATGTGGGGACAAAAAGCTGATGTGGCCCTGTTCCTAGTCCTTCAGAAACTTACATAATGTAAATCCATTGACAAAGTATTTATTACTCTCACCTCCAATTGAAAGTGGCTGGAAGCATCACCCTGCCTCTGTTCAAAGCAGTGTAAGATGCACCAGCTTGACTCAGAGCTGGAAGCAGAAGTCATGCATGACTCTATATTTGCACTGACATCAGTTTTACCACTAAAATACCTGACCAGTGGCTGGTGTTTGTTATTTCTGTGGTGCCTAACATCTGCATCATAAGGCAAGATTCATCTCAACTTCTGGGCAGTGCCCTAATAAACTCGACCTGGAAATTGATTGCCTCTGTGCAGTTGATGCCTCCACTTCCGGGCTCAGTGACAAGGTTGACTCGCATCATGGCCCACAAAGCTCCTTGTGCAAAGAGCTTTCCAGTAATCTGGTTGACCTGGAGCCTGTTTCCACCAGTTGGTAATTTTGCTCAAGTGCTTTCAGAAGCTTGGATGGCCTGATAAGTTGGTCTTTGTATAGAAAAAAAATGCAAAAAACTAGAAGACAACTTGTTCTCACAAATCATGTTTCAAGGAGCTATTTTTATTCCAAGATATAAGAAGCAGTCATTCCGACATGTTTTATTGTCTGGTGGCTGAAGTCAGATTCTTACATAAAAGTAAGAACTAAAAAACATTGATGTTATTCGAGTATGTAGAGACCACCCTTGTCAACACCAGCATATTATAGATGAAGGAACTAAGACCAAGACACTTGCTCTGTCGCTATCTCTATTACTATGAACCCTCAAATGGTGCCTGTCCTTCTTGTTTTATTTTCCTATCCCTCTTTTCTCATTCTTACTTCCCTCTGTATTTCCCTTGTCACTCTCCACTTTATAGCCAAAGAGAAACAGAAAGAGTGTAATGTAAATGTGGGGGGTATACATACAATTTTCTTCTGTCATGTCTTTTAATCAGCATCTCTTTCAACTCACACTATTCTCAGTTTATCATCTCATGTTTTTTTTTAATTTGGACACTTTCAATATGGTTTTATCATTAAGAGACATAAAGGTTTCAATAGCCAGTGGTGATTTTTAGGATTACACAGCTCATATTTTTGGCTTTTTCGTCTCAAAAATAAAACAATATGGAAAGTGCCCAAATCAGCAGTATAAGCCCTTGTTGCAAAATTATACCCATATTCAAATTACAATGTTGGTAGTCAGATTCCTTTTCCCTTAGAAAAGACATTTTCAATAGTAGTTTTCAATGACAGCAAAGAGTCACTTATGTGTAACAGAAACCATAACCTTAAAAAAAGCTTTGAGAAATTGACACTTACTTTAGAATATCTTTTTATATTAATTGTCCTAGTGCCAATCTGGTAGATTTAAGCTAAATTACTTTAGAAAGCATTCCCAGGCACAAATGTGGCCAGGGAACTCTTCTACAATTTGTAAATTTTGCTGGAGGACAAAAAGTGGAAGTGGTAATAAATTGAATTTAAAGTCACAACTAAACAGTGGTGTCTGTGTGTGTCAAACGTAAATGTAACTTGCTCAGATCCACAGAGCACACAAGAGCAAGTCTTCTGAATTTCAGAACTGACCAAAGGCAGAACAAACTTTAAATCTGGCATGTTACACTCTACGGTGTCTCCATCTGATGAGTTTGCAAACTTCCAGTGAAAAAAAACTATGTATTATTCCATTCATATAGCTTTAGGGTATCAAGTTTTTAAGTACTGTAACTGTTTGACCTCCATAGAAAAAAGGATAGTTTTAATTCTTTCCAAAGCTGTAGTTTGTGCATCTGTGGACACTCCTTCAATATTTTAGGAGAAGGTATGAGGCATCTTTAAAATAATACCATATTATTACTCACTTTGTCAACAAAATTTGGTGGTTTTTCCAAAGTGCCATATGAAGCCACATGAAACTTCTCTCAATGGGCTAAAAACCTGGCATCTCATCAAGATGATGCTGTTTACACATTCAATCATCATTTACTTTGTGGAGGCAGAAGAAAACTTTTCAATTAATTTTTAAAAATTTATGTTTAACATAAATTCATAATTTCTTAAGTATGTATTTTCTGAACCAAACAATCAATTTCCCTTTTCTTTTTTTCTCTTTTCTTTTCTTTTCCTTGCCTTCCCTTCCCTTCTCTTTTCTTTTTTCTTTTTTTTTGAGACAGAGTCTTGCTCTATCGCCCAGGCTACAGTGCAGTGGCACAATCTTGGCTCACTGCAACCTCCACCTCCCTGGATCAAGCAATTCCCCAGCCTCAGCCTCCCGAGTAGCTGGGATTACAGGCGCATGCCTCCATACCCAGATAATTTTTTTGTATTTTTAGTAGAGATGTGGTTTCACCATGTTGGCCAGACTGGTCTCAAACTCCTGACCTTAGGCAATCTGCCCATCTCAGTCTCCTAAAGTGTTGGGATTACAGGTGTGAGCCACCACGCCAGGCCTGAACAATTTCTTAATAAGAGGCATATCAAACCATTTACATTTAGAAAATAAATGCCAAATGCCAGGTGAACAGACTTTTGCCATGTGTCGTTCAGTTTTAGAATTTCTGTTCACTTTAATTATATGTCTTGCAACACTCAACTGCTTCAGATTGTACCATGAAACCTACACTTAAGTGAAGCAGAAATTTTAATAGAGCTAAGGCATGTGAGCAAGAAGTGCTTTTAAAGTTTCCACTGAGGGCATTCTCTACTTTGGGGACTGAGGAAAGTTCTACATTTTACCAGTTACAGAAGGACTCTCAAGTTGAAATCTAAGTGAAGTGGTTCCATTAATCCAATTTATCACTGTGATAATGTAATATACTGTATGGATTGGTGATCAGGGCAGCTGACCAGTTTTCTCTCCCTTAACCTGGCTTAGTTTCCTCATAGAAGAGACATTTTAAATATAATAAGCCTTGGCTCTTGCCTAGAGAGTTTTTTCTTCCATTATTCTTTATACTGGAAGAGTAGCTGGTTTCAAAGACGTAAGTTTCCCAAATCCCCTAGCTAATGTTTTCAGGGCTTCTCCCACATCCTTAGTCTTTACCATTTCGGTACATGTTTGCCTGAATCCCGACTGCCAAAGAGCTTACTCCTTTGCCTGAGGACTTGCCCTGGATCCCGAAGCTTGTTTGCCCATGCAGGAGGCAGGTTGGAAGTCCTAGGAAATTAATGATCCTTTGGAGAAGTCTTTAATCAATGACTGAAGAAGTCAGTGTATACCCCAGCTCTCTCTCCCGTTGGGGAAGCTAATCTGGAAGCATGTGCTCCACAGGCTTCTAGAGTTTCCCAATAAGACTGAGCTCCAGTTGTCCACAGTGATAACTTGCTTGACAAAGCACCCCTATTGGTTATCTTCCCTTGCTAGTCTGACTGCCCACCTCTCCTACTAGTATTTCGTAAAATCACCTCTGAAACAATTTCTTCTTGAATCTTTGTCTCAAGGTCTACATCTAAGTCTACATCTGGGGAAGTTCTGAATAATTTGTAATAGAAACATCTTTGGCTTTACTCTTCCCCCTTAAAAAAACTAAATAAGCCACTTCTCATCCCCAATTATGCAGGGGCTATGTCTCCTCTTTAAGGATATTTTCTAGGTATTTTTTGTGGCATATTTTTGCCTTGGAAAATCTGCCAAAATATATATAAAATGACAGCTCACTTTAATCACACTTAATGAACACTTGCTCTGAAGCTCTGGCTAGTAGCCTGCTGATACCTGGATGCTCCAAACTTCAAAAGTTGTACAGCTCAGCGGCTCTGGTAAATGCAATTCAATGTTGAAATTAAAATGTTGCAGAGACAGTTTCTGATATTGTTTTCCAGATAATTGGCCTTAATAGAGTAAAAATAACGTTCATATTTAATCTTCTTTCCTTTTTCTCTAAGCAATTTAAGGAAAAGTTTAACTTAGTTTACCAAGGCTCAAGGCAATGCTCAGCTATAACAAAATAAAATATAATAAAGCTTTCTTAAAATACATTTTTCTGAATTCTATCTCAAATCTGTAAAATCAGGACCTTTGAAATTGAGGAATTAATGTTTTGCAATTCCTCAAAAATAATTTTTATACACTCTCAGGTTATATTGCCTTGGTGTGTGATAGTCTTTTTTTTTTTTTTTTTTTTTTTACTTTTCCTTTCTTCTAATCTCTTTTCACTTTTCCTTTCTTCTAATCTCATAGTTAAGTTGAATCAGATTGCCCTATTCTTTTGACAATCTAAAGGAAACATATTTGCATGTACACCCTGTAGAACAGTATTTACTTAAGTCTAGGTTTAATAGAAAATAATAAGTCTAATAAAATGCCCAAGTTCCTATAATAAAAATGAAACAATAAATGCATAGAAATATGAGGAAGAAATTACACCCATTAAATGCACCTAACCTGATGAGTGATAGGACGACTGCTTATTCAAGTTGGAAATTTTACACATGATCGAAGCTTTATTTAGTCGAATGGAATGTGCTTCCTGAATGTGGCTTCTAACTAAGCCAGAGCACAATAGCAAGTATTATGTGATTGGACTGAGCTCATTCCCTTCTCTGAGTCATTGTGATTCAGTCTTGACTGCCTCGTTCTCTCAGGTAGCCTATCACCTTACCTTTCCCCTCTGGTTTAGAAATTCATTCAGAATGTTACAGAAACCAACTTGATCATCCTTATACATCATGGGTTCCCGCTCCGGTCTTTCTCTAAAAACTTCTGAAATCACTGGGAATGTTTAGCCTTATTTTACAGTTTAGAAAACATAAGCTCAGTGATTTATAGAGATAAAATTCACAGTAAGTATCCCACTAGAGGCCAAGATGAGACTGTCTCACTGCTAGAAGATCACATGGGTGGATGAATGCCATGCTAATTGCACCAGCAAAGTAGAGGTGACTCCAAAATATATTTTTAGGATAATTTAATATTTGCAATTCTCAAGAACAATATTAAATATATCATCTTTAGAGGTTTCTGAACACTCATATATGTCCTTACATTTATTAGTCTTTATTTTGACATATTTAGAGAGGTAGGGATATATCAAAATCAAATTATAACTTGTGGCTTCTGAATGTTCTTAATCCAAATACTTCCTGTCTTCATGAATTGCTTAGCCACTGAGCACAAACCCATAAGATATAGTATGAGGAAAGCATTGTCAAGATGATTATATATTCCAGAAAGAATTTTGGTTTTCCCACTGGTCACCTTGGGTTGTCCATGCAGTCATCCAAGTCAATGCTAAAGTCTCAAATTGTTTTGAGCATCTGAATTAAGGAAACTAACATTAGAGGAAACGTACTCCATTCCTAGACAGAATCTCAAGGCTAACACATTTCTAATGCAGATGGAAAGGTTATTTATTGGTCAGGGGTATTATAAAGTGGCCCATCTACCATGGCTCTTAGACTCTCCAGGAAAGTGGCAAACCTCACTGTCTTTGTTCTAACACTCTGTTTAGGTCTTGCCTTTCTAAGACTTTTCTTTATATACTGTATCTCTGAGTGTGTCCCCACACAACAAGGAGATGTTAGGCTCTTACCATCAATGGAAGAAGATTCCCATGTTTCTCTCAAGTCATCTTCCTCCAAAATTCAATATGAGCTCATTCTGGGCCACTGATCTGACTATGAATTCTGGGAAGTGTGCAGTTATCAGATAGTGATCTAGAATTCGTACAACCTACAAAAGACATTGTTTGTAATAACTTAAAACACATCACAAGCTTCCCCTCCCCTGGAGACTGTAGTGAAAGCAGAGCATCATTAGGCAAGATGCCTGATAGAAACATTAGATGCTGGTTCCAGTTCCCCAACAATTAAAAAAAAAAAAATCCTGAAGACTTTAGCCTTGCTGACCACATTTCTAGAATTGTTGACATCGTAGGGCTTTGTGGATAGTCCAGGCTGGCTTCCATCTATTTCCCACCTATAGTCCTTGACATCTTCCAGGCCATTGTCACATTGCTGTGTTCAGGGTGAGAACTCCCTCTTCTTCCCTCTAGCATTAACTTGTAATCATTTTGATCAGGTCTCTGACACAGAAGTTTTGGTGACTTAGTTTGGCATAACTCTTAGCATAACCACTCATATTTAATTCATTTTTCCATTTTTTAAAGCCTCAAGTTCTCTTTGGAAATACAGGTTGGTTTCCCTTGGAGATAGTTTTAAAGATGATCTGAGTAAAAATATACAGTTGGACACATCGAACAATTCCCTTGTATCTTAAAATCCCTGGACTAAGCTGAGTTTCTTCTGAATCTAGAATGTAAGCACTGGGGTAGCAGATTGGGAAGAATATAAATTCATTGAAATGTAAGTTAACACATGAAAAATTCCACTCTCCAAACAACCAATTTGCTGAGAGCCAATCTAGCTGCCACTTGCATGTATACATTGATTGTTCAAGAACTATCTAGGGCTCTTAAAATGGGAGAGCTATGTTTTTCTTACCCTGTATTATCTGAAAATCACTACTTGTTATGGTTTGGCTGTGCCCCCACCCAAATTTCATCTTGAATTTGTAGCTCCCATAATTCCCACATGTTGTAGGAGGAGCCCAGTGAGAGATAATTGAATCATCAGGGTGGTTTCCCTCATACTGTTCTCATGATAGTGAATAAGTCTCACGAGATCTGATGGTATTGTAAGGAGAGTTTCCCTGCACAAGCTCTCTCTCTTAACCTGCTGCCATCCATGTAAGATGTGACTTGCTCCTCCTTGCCTTCTGCCATGTTGTGAGGTCTCCCCTGCAACTTGGAACTGTAAGTCCATTAAACTTCTTTCTTTTGTAAATTGCCCGGTTTTGGGTATGTCTTTATCAGCAGCATGACAAAGAATTAACACACTACTAAATCAAAGCAATTTAATTGTACTTTACTTTTTACAAAGTATAAGTAATTTCACCCTGTCTTTTTACTTCTTATTTTCTACTGTGATGCAACCTGTATATAATTTAAATAAGCAAATAATTAAGTAAATAAGTCAACAAATAAATCTCAAAAAACCAAATCTTTACAAACCGTGGTCAGAAAATATCAGTGGTCCAAAGAAGCAATATAAATTATATAATACAATAAATACACACAACACACAATCTTTAATACAATTCACTGACTTTCTCTATAACTTTAATAGATAATAGTACAGTTCAGTTGAACGTAGATTAATTTAGTGTTTTGGATGTGTAAACTCTTCTCAATCATTTACCATTTTATAGATAAATGAGAAGTTGTATTAGTCAGCATTGCTGAGATATCAAATGATCCTTACATTTTAGTGGCTTAAACCACAAACATTTATGCCTTGCTCATATTTCATGTCAACTAATTTGGGACTGCTCCATTGCATTTCTTCTCATTTTGGCACTGAGAATCAAGGAGAAGTGCTCTTTTGGCTTTGCTATTCTCTTGGAAAAGGAAAAAAGATGAAAGTCATTTGTGCAGTAGCCCCTAAAGTTTCTGTTTACACGTCATGACAGTTCATATTCCATTGAATAAAGCAAGTCATGACAAGGTTCAAAATGAAGGGGGCAGCAAAGCACATTCCTCCCTTGGAAAGGCACAGAAATCACATAGCAACAGATGATGGTACATATTCTTACAGGACAAGGAGGCATGAATAATTGAGAACAGCAATATAATCTAACACAAAATTATTTTCCTTAAATGCCATTATTTTTTCCTGGATATAGAAAAATGAAGAAGAAGATGGAGCTTCATTACTGATATACCAGTTTTACTTGATTCTGGGTGTGTATTTGTAAACAAGAGTGGAAGGTTTCATGT
This sequence comes from Piliocolobus tephrosceles, assembly GCF_002776525.5. NCBI lineage: Eukaryota > Metazoa > Chordata > Mammalia > Primates > Cercopithecidae > Piliocolobus > Piliocolobus tephrosceles. The sequence goes on along the minus strand of NC_045453.1, from coordinate 50,982,238 downwards.
GAACATGAATATGGATGCAGTCAGGGGCATGAGACCGATGAATTAAGTAGGTCAGCATATATAACATAATACAAAGGAAGACAGAAAACCATCCTGCAGTTTCTACCATTCTTTACATTTGTGATATATAAAACACTGGAAGTTAAGATGCACTGGAAGTTGCCGTTTCAAAAATGACAGTGGGCAGTACAATCACAATGTAAATTGTTATATGTGTCAAATAGTAATGACTGTGTACCAATCCTACCCAAATTTCAGTGGCTTAAAATAATAAGATTTGTTATTTTCTTAAGTATATGGAAAGATTGTGTGGTTTTTATTATCTTAGCTGTATTCACTCATACATCTGCAGTCAGGTTTTTCCACCTATTTGGAATGCAGCTGGATGTATGTAGACTGACCTAGAATGATTACAGCTGAGGTAATTGGTTTGTCGTCCATATCTCTCATTGTTCAACAGGAGAGACTAGGCTCGTTCACATAGCAGTGACAGGGTTCCAAGAAACAGAGCAGAAGTTGTGAAGCGTCTTGAGGCCTGGCTTGGAACTTGCACAACAGCACTGTTGTCATCATAGCCATTCACCAGATGAGCCCAAATTCAAGGAAAAGGGAAATAGGCCCTACCACTTGAAGGCAGAAGCCTAGATATCATATTACAAAAGATAATCTTTTTAGATTAAAAAATGAGTTATTTTAGAATACTTTTATGTATACTGAAATATTATGAAGATAATAGAGAACCATATACCCCAAGCCCAACTTTTCCTGTTATTAACTTCTTATATTACCATTGTGCATTTCTCACAACTAAAGAACCAATATAAATGTATTATCACTAGTAAATTCCATACTTTATTCCAATTTTCTGAATTTTTATCTAATGTTACTTTTCTCCAAGGATGCTATCTAGAATACATTACATTCAGTCATTATGTCTTGTTAGGTTCCTCTTGATTGTGACAATTTCTCAGCCTTTTCTAAGTTTTGATGACCCTGACAGTTTTTGTTAGAGTACTGCTCTGCTCAGGTATTTAGTAGAAATTTTTTTTTTTTTTTTTTTTTTTTTTTCCTGGCGTGGGAGTCTCACTCTGTCACCCAGGCTAGAGTGCAGTGGTAGGATCTCGGCTCAGTGAAACTTCCGCTTCCCGGGTCCAAGCGATTCTCCCACCTCAGCTTCCCGAGTAGCTGGGATTACAGGCACCCGCCACCATGCCTGACTATTTTTTGTATTTTTAATACAGACGGGGTTTCACCATGTTGGCCAGGCTGGTCTCAGACTCCCAACCTCGGGTGATCCACCCACCTCAGCCTCCCAAAGTGCTGGGATTACAGGCATGAGCAACCGCACCCGGCCAGAATGTTTTTCAGTTGGAATTTGTCTAATTTTTTTCACATAATCAGATTGAGGTTATCAGTTTTTGGAAAGAAGACCACAGAAGTTAACTGCCACTCTTATTACATTAAAACAAGAGTACATACTATTGACATGCCCTCACTTTTGATATTGACCTTGTCCACCTGAGCAGCGTAGTTTTGTCAGCTTTCTCTGCTATAAAGATATTCTCCTCCCCTTTTCCATATTGTAATTGTTGGAAGGGAGTCGCCTTGTACAAAACACGAATAAGAGTAGAAAGTTATGTTCTGCCTCCTTGAAAGTGAAGTAGCCAAATAAATGAATTATTTGTAATTCATCTGCATGGGAGAGTTCTCTATTTATTTATTTACTTGCCTGTTTATTAATTTATAACAATATAGACATACAAGTATTTATTTTCTACTTTGAGTTATCATTTAACAGTATTAATACTATTTTCATTATTTTCTTTCTCAAGTTGTTCCAGCTTTGGCCGTTGGGAACTCTCCATTTCTTCTGTGTCTCTTTGTCATGCTTCTCTTATTGTGGGGGATTTAAAAAAAAAAAACATTTATTTTTTAGCATTCCCTTAATTTTTGGCATTACAGAGACTTCAGCCTTCTCTTTTATATTTTCTGAGTTCCAGAATCAATCATTTCTTCATGAAAAACTTGTTCCTTGTGTTAGAGAATAGTATTACAAACTAAAAGCTGGATCCTGGGTGTGCTCATTACTGCTGGAGTGTTGTTGCTGCTAGGCCCTTTCAGCCAACAGAATGATAAAATGCATGAGTGTATACTAACCTGTGCATATCCTTGTATCTCTGAATATTTCTATATGCAACTCTGTGTACCTATATTAAGCTAAACACGAGTTCTTACTCATATCTCCAACTCTATTATGATCTGGATCATTTTAGCTTCCTCTCTTTGCTTATTTGTAACCTCTTACTCCAACACTAAGAAACCTGTCACTTTCCATCTCCTATCAATTTACTTGATTGTTCAATTTCAATATAAATGTATAGTGGTTTCAGAATTGTTAACTTGAACTCTTATGGGAAACAGCTTTATCAAGTAGAATACAGTGATTATGTGCAGTTCTTTTCACCTTTTCTCTCATTTCCAAAATTAGTTAGGTCGGCACCTTTTCTTCTATCCTCTTCAGTTAGATTGTTTCATACATTTGTAATATGGTTAGATTCTTTTGCCACATTGTAAATTCCATTCTGGAATTTCCTGACCTCCTAATTTTTTTATTTGCATGCACTGAGGTTTACTCTGTGTTGCAAAGATCTAGGAGTTTTAACATATGCAAAGTGTTATATGTCCACAATTACTCTATCCTACAGAATACTTTTACCTTTCTAAAAAACAAACAAACAAACAAACAAACAAACAGAAATACATTTTCACCTATTCAACCCTCTTCCCACTCAGATGACCAGCAACTACCAGCCTGTTTCCTGTCTTTATAGTGTTGACTTTTCTAGAATGTCATGTTAATGGAAGCGTAAATTTATAGCCTACTTAGCCTGGTTTCTTTCACTTAGCAATACGCTTTTGAAGATTTATTCATGATTTTGCCTGGCTTGATAACTCACTCTTTTTATCCCTTGATAACTCACTCTTTTATATCCTGTGAAGGATGCAGAACAGCTTGTTTGTCCATTCATCTATTGAAGGACATCCTTATTGCTTTCTATTTAGGAAGATTAGGAATAAAGCTGTTATAAACATTCGCATGCAGGCTTTTATGTGGACATATTTTCAAATCAACTGGATAAAATCCCTAGGAGCACAATTAGTGGTAAGAAACTGTCAAACAGTTTTCCAAAGTGGTTGTACGAGTTTGCATTCATATCACCAATGAATGAGAAATCCTGTTGCTCCACAATCTTACAGTAATTGGTATTGTCAGTTATTGGATTTTAGCCATTGAAATTAGTGTTAGTGCTATTTCATTGTTATTTTCATTTGTATTTCTCTAATGATCATTTTTATACTCAATCTACTGCATCATACATAGCAATCATTAATAAAAATAATTTTTGATTATTCATAAATTGTATGAATGGTTATTCAACATCTTTTTAGAATATAAATTATTCATCATGTAATGGTTGGCTAGTTTAACTCTGGGGAAATCTGCAGCCCTAGGGATTATATATTTATGTTGCTTACTTCTACATCCTCAGCACCTGATACATGTTTAGTGCTCAATAAATTTCCTTCTATGAATGGACAAGCTTAAATTCATTCCTACTAAAACATTTAAAAAATCAAAATATTAATTATTGTGCCAAGAGACCCAGAAGTTCTTTGGGATACTTCTCAGTTTTTTAAGATGTATTTTTTTTTCCTTCTTATTCTTGATCATCCTTTTCCTAGACCTTGATGGTAACACTTGGAAAAATGGAGAAGTATAAAAAAAGTGTATCTACTTCCTACTCTCTTTTAGCACTCTTTAGCTGACATAAAAGCACTAATTTACATTAACATGTTGGCTTATTGCTGGAAGTCTCCATGAGAAACTGGAGATTCTAAGGGAAGGCAGTTCAGTGATAGGGGGACAGGGAGAGAGACGGTTCTTTAGTTTTTACGTGTAGTTTTGATATCTTCTTTTCCGTGTGCATTTAATTACTTCACACTGAATGCATGCAAAGTAAAACTTTTTTGAAGACAAACATTCCACATGTATTTTCATGCCTTTATTCTTGTTCTAGCCTGAAAGTGCATACTCTGTGTAAAGTTCATTTTACCATTTCCTGTCATTATAGTTTATATCCACACGCACAACTGACTTGGATTTTTTTATTGAAGTGAATCATTAATTTGCCAGTAAACCACTATTAAACCTTATTAAGAAATCAGTTATTTCTCAATCATCTATTTAAATAATTGCCCCTTTTAATTAAGGTTTTGAACCAGCGAGGCCTAATTCAATGGCATTATCCACACAAGTACAGTACTTGAAAACCAACAATATCAATAACAATAAAAATAATTTAAGATCGTTTTTCAGGAAAGACTTTCTTGAACTGTGTAATTTCTCTGATTTCACACCACCACAGCAATCATCAACATAGAAGACTTCTGTAACCAAAGATGTGGATTTTTATTTCCCCACACGCCAAGCAGCGGACACCAGCTGGGTGTCCCCCAGTTCAATTCCAATGCTATCTACCTAGACATAACATCAGATCCCACAGAGTGGGGGCTCTGTCTCCAAGCCTGCCTGCCTCCAACTCTTTTTGAAAATTTTTATGTTTATTTTAAGTTGAAAAGTACATGTATAGGATGTGTAGGTTTGTTACATAGGTAAATGTGTGCAATGGTGGCTTGCTGTACCTATCAACCCATCATCCAGGTATTAAGCCCATCAGGCATTAGGTATTTTTCCTAAATAGGGAAATATTTAGGAAAAGTATTTCCCCACCCCCTGACAGGCCCCAGTGTGTGTTGTTCCCCCAGTCCCCTGTCCATGTGTTCTCATTGTTCCCACTCATAAGTGAGAGCATGCAGTGTTTGTTTTTCTGTTCCTGAGTTAGTTTGCTGAGGATAATGGCTTCCAGCACCATCCATGTCCGTGCAAAACACATGATCTCATTCCTTTTTATCTGCCCCCCACCTCTTTAGACACCAGTTTCATGTCTAGGCCTTTGGGACTTCTGACTGGCTGATTTCAAGTTGAAGTTCCCACAACCCTCTTTTTGGGTTGGATTAATTTGTTAGAGAAGCTCACAGAACTCAGGGAAACATATTTACTGGTTTATTATAAACAACATTACAAAGGACACAGATGAAGAGATGAGTAAGGAGAGGTACGGGACAGGGGTGTGGAGCTTCCATGTCCTCCCTGGGCAGCCACCGTTGTCCAGCCATCCAGAAGCTCTCAGAACCCTGTCCTTTTGGGTTCTTATGGAGGCCTCATTACATAAGCATAACTGACAACACTGTAGAAACATGATTGGACAAAATGTGCATGATTTGAACCCAGCAAAGCCTGTCTGTTCACACTTTCTTGGTCTCTGGGTAGCATTCCTTCCTCTAGGGTCTGGGGCAGAACTCTGGCTGGAACGAGGATCTTTTGACTCACAATCAGATTAGAGTCCTGCCTTGCGCTGATGAAGGGGGAACAGAAGAAATTCAGAGAGAAAGAGAGTGAGAGAGAGATTTTGTTTCCTGAGGCCTAAAGTTCCCCAATATTATAATGAAAGACCATGGCAAGGGTTATGGGAGTTGTAAGTCAGGAACTATGTATGGATACACACAAATAAGTAAAATATCACAAACTGACTCTCTGAGGGAAAAACTGTCTTGACTAATTTTTTCTTTGAAAAAACTGTTACTTTTCTGCAATAAAACTGTTTAAATTTCCACCACTATGGAATTCCATGAAAACTGAAACACCGAGCGATACTGGTACGCTGGTCTCTGTGAAGACAGGGCAGCTTTCTTGTCTTCTTGTTACGAACTCAGCGTTAGAAGACAAGGCTTTGCTCCTAGAATGTCAGTTTCTTTATTTCAAAATGAGAATAAGAAAACTCATTTTGTTTCATACTCTCTTCCCCTGCCCCCATTTTATTGAGGTATATTTAACAAATAAAAAATTATACAGGTATCGTATACAATGTGATGTTTGATGTTTTGATATATGTGTACATAGTAACATGATTAAGTCAAACTAACATATTCATTCCGTCAAATATTTATTGGTTTTTTTTTTCTGGTTAAATCTACTTTTTCTTTTTTTTTAAAGAAATTTTCAGGCAAAAAAATTATTATTAACAGGAGTCATCATACTCTACAATAGATCTCCAGAACTTATTAATCCTGAGTATAAAACATACTGCATATTAATTATATTTATACTTTGACTTCAGTTACACCAATTGTCAATATTGATAACTGAAACTTTGTACTCTTTTGCTTGTTTCATTTCTTTCTAAGTGATATAAAGTCAGCCTCAAATGTGGACCCATAACACAGGTACCACTTGTGGAACTGAAATAAGTTATATGATTTTTATGGTGGCAAAGCAAGTAATATAGGGGGCAAGAGGAATTTTCCATGGTTTACTGATGACTGAGTGCATGAAAAGATAAATTTAATCTGATGGCTATTAATATAGACAACTCTGGGTAGACCAAATTGAATAAACCCTAAGCAAATATTTAATCAATATATTGTGGTTTGAATAAAGGAGACTGAAAATGCCTTAGCCCAGGGCTCAATGCAATCATGCTGACCGCAGTTCTGAGAGCTGGTTGCTGTCTAAGGAGAATGATGATCAGCGTTTCCCAGACGCATCAGTCTAACACTAAATCCACCTATTTGACCGGCCCTATTAAAACCATATCAATCATTGGAAACTGAATTCCCAGACTGTGCTATTTAAATTGCTACTTAAAAAAATCAGCATTTTCCATTATGCTAAACATCTCGACCCATTCGTTCTGCAAAGCAATGTTTTATTTTTAAACATTGGTTTATTTCACATGGAGGAATCAGTCTATACGTAACTCTAGTGAATATTCTTTTTTCCCCTTTAATTTTAGAAACAAAAGGAACCAGATTATTGTGGTCTATTGTTGTATCATACCCATTATTCAGTCTCCTCTTGTGAGAAAATTATAACCCTCAACTTGCTGCCATGCAAATTGCAGTGACTTCCTTTGGAGGGAGGACTTCCTTAGCTCAATAACATCACTCTGCCCGTGTGACTTGCTTTCATCAGTGCAATGTGACCAAAGTAATGCATGCCATATCTGTAGTTTTAAGTCATTTTTGATTCCATCATCTTCATTTTTCTTTTGCTATGAGAAGGGTATGTCCCCAAGAAGGGCTGATTCTACATCTTGGATTCTGGGATGAAGAGTATGTATCAAGCAGATTTGTAGTTAATGTGCAGCTTCTATAGCCCAAATATAAGGCAAAGAAGAAAGTAACTGATATAAACCTTTGTAGCTCAGAGCTGCCGGGTTTTGGAAGCTGTTGGTTATTGCAGCATAATATCGTAAATATTGGCTTACGCGTTTAGCAAGGATTCCGAATATAGTGAGAAAAAACATTTTCTTAGAAACTTGGTGATAGCCAAGATCTTTCTCAAGCTAGATTTATATTTATCTATTTATTATTTTTGCAAACACACAAAACATTTCAACATTGTGAAATTTCTTCCTTTAAAAATAATACTTAGGACACATAGGTTGATACTTTGTTTTTAAATATCAGGTTGTGTTATATTCTCTACCACGTCCTTATAAATATTTCCAAGTCTTAAAATACCCCACTGATAAGTTACTTTGGAGCTCCATTTTACAGAGAAGGAAGTTGAGACTCAGAGGTGACATTCTGCAAGTCACAAAGACAGGGTTAGAATTTCAACCCATACCAGAGCCCCCATCCATGCACATTTTATCACCTCTGTCACTTAATAATCTTTCAAATTAAATGATGTTTTAATTATTCAACCGACCCCCACGAACTCCTCCAGAGCTCCATTTGAAGGATAAATTGGTCTTTAACAGTTTTTTTCAATGCCAACATTCTGATGGCATATTACCTTTTCCATATTTATCTTAGACATGGAACATTTCCATATTCCAGTGTAATCATGCAGATTTCAAGGATGCAATTTAGAAAATTAGACAAAAATTTTAGTAGGATGGCATTTCCTTGAGTTTCCTTTTATTAATATTTGCATTTCTGTTACTTCTAATAACAAAAGTAATTCACTTTTTTGTAGAAAATTGAAAAATGCAACAAAGCTGTAAAACTAAAATAAAGAGTGCCATGATTGATGTATTTCTCTGAGTATAATTTATATTTCAACAGAAACTTTGCATTCATTTAAAAAATCATACCAAAACATTGGTCTAAAACTTTTAATCGATAGATTCATTTATTAGCAATTTATTCAATACTTATTAGGTCGCTACTCAGTGCTAGACTGGGCCTTCAGATACAGTGCATCCAACAGACTATTATCTACACTCAATATCACTTACATTCTACATGGAAGACAGATAATCAACTGGCTTTAAAAAGGGACAATCAGAGCTGTTAAATATTGGGGCACATCCCCTAAAGAAATTTATCAGGGTAAAGACAAAGATGACTGTTTTGGATAGAGTGTGTAAGAAAAGTAACAATTGGGTTTCATTTTAAAGGATGAGAATGAATCAGCTAAGCCAGGAATTGGGGAAAGACCTCCCAGTCAGAGAAGAGAGAGAGCAGAAGGCACTGACCCAAGAAAGAGTGACTTCTACCGCAGGGACAAAAGGAGGCCTGCATGGGTAGAAGTACAGTGAGTAAGGGTGGAAGCAGTCTCGGGTGGTGAGGAGATGGATATGAAAGTGGAGCTCATCTCAGGTGGAATCTTGTAGGATGTAACTAGGAGTTTGGATTATTTCGGGGTCAGGGAGAAAGGGAAGCCATCAAAGTGATTACATGACTAAAGCTTTAGTATGTTCACTTCAGATGCTGCATGGCAAAATGCACCAAGAGAAGGCCAGAGTGGAGACTTTTATTTTATTTAAACATTTTGTCTGTATTGATCGCAGTTTCATCTCGGAACCAATGACAATAACTTATTTTGCAATGATTTGGCTAATAGAAAAGACAGAAAAGGGCCAGGCGCGGTGGCCCACTCCTGTAATCCTAACACTTTGGGAGGCCAAGGCAGGCAGATCACCCGAGGTCAGGAGTTGGAGATCAGCCTGACCAACATGGCAAAACTCCGTCTCTACTAAAAATAATAATAAAAGAAAACTAGCCTGGCATGGTGGCAGGAGCCTGTAATCCCAGCTACTCAGGAGGGTGAGGGAGGAGAACTGATCCTGGGAGGCAGAGGTTGCAGTGAGCCAAGATGGCGCCATTGCACTCCAGCCTGGGTGACAAGAGCAAAACTCCATCACACACACACACACACACGACAGAAAAGGGGAAATTTGCAACTGGACATTTTTTACAGGATTCCAAGTAATAGATAAAAGTAGTTTATCTATTACTTGGATGGAGAGAAATAAATAATTTCAAGTTTGTTTTGGGAAGAGAATCCATAGAATTCAGTGATGAACTAGATGTGGAGTATAAGAAAAGAGCCCTCAAGCATAGTTAGCAGTTTTCTAACTATAGTGACTATGAAAGACATGGAAGTATTTTTCTCAGATGGGGAAGATGTAGACAAATAAAAGCAGGTAGAGAAGAGAATGTTGGACACTGAAGGTTTTTGAGGGACAAATAGAGATATCAGGAATCAATTGTGAGATCTGAATGTTAGATATTGGCTCAAGACATAAATTTGAAGAACTGAGCATTTAGACCAGAGGTTAGCAAACCCTTGCATGTGGGCCAAATCTAATCACTGTTGTCTTACGGCTGTGTGAATGCTTTTCATGTTTAAATGGTTGGAAAAAAATCAAAACAAAAAAATTATGACATATGAAAATTAAATGTTCGTGTCCATAAATGAAGCTTTATTGGAACACAGCCACACTCATTTGTTGATGTATTATCTATGACTACTTTTATACTACAAAGGTGGAGTAGAGTATCTGTGACAGAGACCATATGGCCTGCAAAGCCAAAAATGTTTATTATACAGCTATTTATGGGAAGACTTTGCCTACTATTAATTTAGATGATATTAAACCTATGGGACTGGACTGTACAAATCCTAGAAAGTTTTGCTTTGTCTTTGCATCCAGCCAGCCAGATGTCCTGGAAAAATGTGGGAACCTGGAGAGAGGATCATCCATTCACTTGCCTGCTGTGAGTCTCACTTGTGGACTCTCTAAGGAAGAAACAACATCAGAAGAGAATGATAAATGACTGAAGTCAGACAGGGTTCCTGCACTGCAAGCTCCAAATTAACTCTAGACTGAACAGATCTGCAAAGTTAAAAAAAAAGAAAGAAAGAAAGAAAAAAGAAAACATGGGAAAAGGACCTTTCGTTTATTTTTTCCCCCTTATTAATTTACCTCAACCACTGTCAAGTATCCCAGTCTCTGTCTGGGAAGAGCAGCTGGCAGGGACTGTGATCAAAAAGCAGTTGGGAATTGGGAAACCCCAAGAAACGATGGAACCCTCACAAAAGAATCAAAGGACAATGTTTTTCAAACCATTTGAAAAACTAAAGCCTCCATTCTGGTCATACCATTGTGTTTTTTGTGATGTGTTAACTGCAATGAAGGACATGGGCAGTTGTGGATTGGGGTGGAATGTTTTCAATGAAATACCAGCCTCCTGAGTGACAAGATTTGCAGGAGCCTGTGCTTTAGCATGAAAATAATGTCCGCAATGTATCTTAACTGAGAACCAGACATGCATTTTTTTAAGTAGAACTTCAAACAAATGTTTACAATAGAGTATAAAACATACTGCATATTGGCCGGGTGCGGTGGCTCAAGCCTGTAATCCCAGCACTTTGGGAGGCCAGGACGGACGGATCACGAGGTCAGGAGATTGAGACCATCCCGGCTAATGCGGTGCAACTCCGTCTCTAAAAAATTACAATAAAGCTAGCCGGGCGAGGTGGCGGGCACCTGTAGTCCCAGCTACTAGGGAGGCTGAGACAGGAGAATGGTGTAAACCCAGGAGGCGGAGCTTGCAGTGAGCTGAGATCTGGCCACTGCACTCCAGCCTGGGTGACAGAGCGAGACTCCATCTCAAAAAAACAAAACAAAACAAAACAAAACAAACAAACAAAAAACATACTGCATATTAACTATATTCACACTTCTACTTGAGCTACACCAGTTGTCAGCATTGACAATATATTTACTACACATCTTATAGGTAATAATAATTCTTTTGGGGAAGGTTTAGCTGATAGAAGGGAGACAGGGGGTGGTAGTTATGTACTTCAGGATTGCAACTTGAGAGTGAATGGCAAGGAAACCACTTAATCTTTAAAACACACACACACACACACATACACACAGTATTTCAAAATCTTCACGAGGTATTTGAGGTGGTTTTTTATTAGTGTTTTGAAATATTGACTGTGACTCAAGAAAGGCTAGAAGATGCCACCTCCATTCATATTTTTCTGCTAGGATTCTTATGGCTTCTAATTGTGGTGAACCAACCTCATTCTATCAGTCATACAAGCTTACAATGACTTGTCAGCTTTTCCATTCCCTGGTCACTTAAGTGTATCCATTTATTTACTTCTCTCCAATATTGCCCAAATCTACAGGGAGGAAAAACATTATCTGAGCCATTGTATGTTGAACTATTATTAGGAAATATTTAGCATTTGTGTATAAACAGTTCCAAGTGTAGAACAAAATGCCTATATTAAAATTTCTGGAATTTCTTTTTCAGAAAATTTTATCATTTAAATAGGCTCATAAAATTATTTTGTCATGACATATATCACAATGTAATATAATCTGTTTATTTGTATTTGTGTGCATACACACACACACACCATACATCAGACATTATGTTATAAATTTCTTATAGCCAGTGGCTATTCAATAAATTTTGGAAGAAAGAAATACAGACCTATCCATACATCTGGAGTAGCTTTGACCTTGACCAGCTTAACTTCTACTGTCCATAATCATGTAGTATTCTATTTAGCGCATCCCAATGTTGTTATTAGAGCACCTTGCATATATCAAGTGCTCAATAAATGATAGCTGAATGCGGAATAAAATCAGTACTGACACTTTCTTTTTTAATCCCCAAGGGCATGGCACATATTTCAGTAAATACCAGGTGATTTCAACTGAAAATAATTTTACTGTATAATTTACAAAGTGTTTAAGTATCCAGTATCTCATTTGGTCCTTACTATATTTCTACAAACTAAGTAGTTTTATCCACATTTTAAGATGAGAAAATTACGCCCAGGGAAGTTAGATGACTTGCTCAGGGTCGTCAACAAATAAGTCATCATGAAGGGAATGAATCCAAATTTGGTGCCTTTGCATCATCCACTTTTTGTGGAGAGTTGATAAGTCAAAAGTCTGTCCCTCATTTTTAAGTCAGGGT